>NC_083622.1:18846269-18908769 GCF_963584025.1 Labrus mixtus | reverse complement strand
CATATGGCGGGATGCTGGCCACGGGCTGCTCGGTTAATTGGTCTTACCGTTAAAAAGGACAGAAATAGCCAAAGGTTTAGGGCAAAGTTTAAGGCAAAGAGTAGACTCAATATAACACAAGCTAACAGTGTGAGGTGATAGTTTTCACTCACATATGGCTGACTGGTTGCTTCAAGCTGTTGGATAATGAGAGAGAGAAAGGTAAAGAGGACGAGAGAGGCAGGGGTAGTTAGGGAAAGGAGGTTGAGAGTAGAGGGAAAGGGGGGAGGGAGAGAGGGGAGAGGAAGAAAGAGAAGAGGAGAGAAGAGGAGGGGGGGGATGGGGTAAAGTGTTTGTTATAATGAGGGGACAGAACAGACAATCACCTGAGAGGAGAGAGAGAGAGAGAGAGAGAGAGAGAGAGAGAGAGAGAGAGAGAGAAGGTTTGAGGCAAATAAAGACTCCATTTGGCAGCTACTGTACACACACACACACACACACACACACACACACACACACACACACAGTGATGCACAGAGTATACTGGTTGCTCGGAGCAGCTTGGGATAATAAGAAACACAATAAGGTGGTTTTTATAATGAGAAACAACAGCTGAACCACCGATGGCAGAGTGAGCAGGGTTGCAGGCGATGGACAGCTCCACTTACTGTACTAAACAAGCTCCTGCATGGAAATAGAAAGTTGATGTAGGACATAGATACTTAGAGAAAGAAAGTACAGAGGTGGGGATGTTTAATGTGCCCTTGACTAACAGCCTGGCCCGTTGTATTACCGCTGGGAACATAATGATGCAGAGTTTAATCAAACTATGATGCAAAGTTGAAATGCTAACAAGAGGTTGTTAGGCAACGAGAATCATCAACTCCTGCCTGTATTATTGTGCAACCGTTATTCAATAAGTATATATGCAATGTTGGTTATGTATCTAGAAGTTTATTCTTAGCTTTAAGTCTTTGTAACAACATTTAGACAATCACGCAGAGAAGCAAAGTTAGCAGGAATAGTAATGAGCTGATTGATAAACAGCTGTGGCAGATGGGTTGACACCAATGAATCTGGTTCTGCTGGCGGTTTCTACCTGTTAAAAGGAAGTTTTCGTTTTAACTGTTGCATTGTGCTTGTTCATTGGTGGTTTTATGTTGGGTCTCTGAAAATACTTACAAAGCTTACAGTCATCTGCTTTATTGAAGTGCCATTTGATTACTTTTAACATTATTTGGTGCTATACAAATGACTTATTGATCAATACATTCTGAAATATAGTTTATACATTTGGAGGACTTTGATATGAGTAAAATTGAAAGAGCTTAAGAAAGGAATGAAACCCATGATGCTAATATTTCTAAAAGGTTTTTATTGGGTGATTTTTGTTAGTTTTTTTTCTTTCATTATGCCTCATATAACGGTGAAATTTGAGATACAGAGAGGAAAAAAGAGAGAAGAAAGTGTGAGATATGACATTAAACAAAGGACTCCGGGGGAACAAACTGGGATGGTGGGGTTTTAAGGCATGTGTCTTTTCCAGAAGGCCACCAGGAAGAGCTTCTATTTTTGTTAATTGGCTGAATGTGAGTACTGATTTGTGGAGATATTGGTGTCTTTGACCAATATCCATACTGGAATCAGCCCCAAAAATCCCATATTGGTCGGCCCATACTTGAAACTGAAGCAGCTAAATGAAATGCAGCTATTTTGCATTCTCCTTTTTTACACCTGTGGTTTTTCGCACATGTCCAAAAAAGCCTTCTGTGACAAAGGACCAATGCAACAGATTCCTCTAATGGTTTGTAATGAAACGCCATCAAAATGCTGGACATTGCAGCAGGGACACAGATACATAACTTGTCTAAATAGTGAGATGTGGACATGCATTACTGTAAATGTGTGAATGGTAGAGACAGAATGATATAGATATTATGGGACAAGGAGAATGACATTAAAACAAAGTACATGCACGCTTAAGTTAAGAGGATTGGTTTTCGCTTTATGTCACCCTATATACTGGATACTGAGTTGAGTGTGTGTGTGTGTGTGTGTGTGTGACTGAGAGAGAGAGAGAGAGAGAGAGAGAGAGAGAGAGAGAGAGAGAGAGAGAGAGAGATCAGAGAGCCTTCTTCTTTTTTCCCCTGGATAAGCACTTTGTTGTCCTTGGGAGACTGCTGGTGCTTGGCTTCTCGTGCACACTCGCCAGGCGCTGTTCCACTGAGCCGTGCACGTGAGGTGACCTTCCTCTGCCTCTGGCTCAGTCACGCCTCTATGCACAACATACACACCCCCCCGCACACATTCCCACAATCACACACACATACCTTTGGGCCCTCAGGATAACACACCATGTCCCCTGCTATGTTTCAAACTGACATACATCCTGTGTAGTTCACTTTAATGGACCAATAGAAGCACAAACTAACACATTAACATACACAGACACAGACACATCCTCGGTGTGTTGCACTGCCCCAACGCAAACATGTTGGTAAGAAAATCTACTCCACAATATTCACCATATAACAATGATGACTCACACAACATAGACATGTGTCAGGGTTGAAGAATCTGCAACATTTTCTGTCTTTTTTTTTTACTAAATTGTGCAAAGTGAGCTTTTGTGTATGGGGAAGCTAGCTGACTCTCAATTGTACATTTCATGTCGGCCATTTTTTTATGCTCAACATTCTGATACAACTCAGATGAATTGCAATTTGTTCATGATGACTCAATCTTTGATGCTTTTGGCATTAGATCTAAAATATAAGTGTTAGCCACAGGTGTATATTCTACAATATGAGTAGGCTACTGTAACATTTTCCACCAGTTTTGTCAACTTCTTAAAAAAGCGCAGCGACAACCCGAAAGATTTTCATTTGGAGAAACTCGCTGCAAATTAAGAAATGATGCATCTTAAAGAAACACATTCAATAATGCAAAACAAGCAGGACTGATATGTACTGTGAATAATGAAGGTGCTTTTTAAAATGTATCTGCACATGTTTGCTGTTAATACTTTTGTTTGTCCTTCTGCATCACATTTTCATGCAGCATGTTTCTGTTGTTGTATTTGTGTTGGACTTCTGTGTGTAATTCTGAATTTGCAGCCTTTTTGTCCTATGAAAACCTTTAGGCTCTCGCAGTGCTTTAGTTAAACTCCCCTCAAGTCCTTAGAATAAAGTGTCACTTAAATACACAAAGGAATACCAGTGCTACCAGAGCCCCTGCGTTACATCATTGTAATAACAGCCGTGATAAAGTGGTGCAGGGTGTGACAGTTGTTCTTTTAGCCCAGATGTTGACCTCGCTGTAGAGCCTCAGGGCTTCTGCTGTAAACACGGGCAGCAAAATCACCTCAGGGTGGGAGCGTGGTTATCAGGATGGGGCTGACAGATGCTCATTAGAACAAACAAGCACACATGCACACACACACAGAGCCCATAACGTGATAGCTTCTCACTTGAATAGCTCCGGATACTTTCTATCTTGAAGTGTTAGAGACCCTTAAGAAGCTTTTTAAGAGAAGAATGAATTTCACACATGCCACTTAGAGCTCACACTTTGGTTGAAGAACATCGAGACTCTGATTCATGACGGACGAATTCGATAAAAATGGTAACGTGTTTGAATTTATGTGTCTGAGAATGTTTTGCAACTAATAATCACTCTGGGAGTTGGGGAAGTTGTGGAAAACCAACATTTCTAACTTTTAAATCTAAACCTCAAAACTACTGCTTCCAGATGAGTGATTATAATCTGACAGTTTTTTTGTTTCACCTTTAATTCAGTTTCTCGTATTTTGACTCAAAAACACATCTCTTGTCTAAACAGTCAGCTTTGACTGTGATATAAATACGCCCCCGAGCCATACTGTTGTTCATGTTTTTACTCTGTTCATAAAAGTGTTTATTTCATTTTATTATTTCCAAAATTACAATACAAGCTTATACACAGAACCCTCTCTGTACAGTGGAGCAAGAATTCAACATCTTTCAGACGCAGATGTATTTATTCATAGATTCACCTCATCAATGTTTCATGTGAGAGTGATCTTTGGCTATCATACTCCATCTAAATGTGACAAGAAATATATTCCAGACATTTTGATCCCGTCTGTGCATCCTCACAATACACCTGAGTTCCATTATTCTGCATTTAAAAGCCAGCAGCAGGTCATAACTGTACAGCACATTAACATAGAGTAGTATCTATGATGGTGTTAATAATCCTCCGAGGACTCACATATTTATTCATGGATTCACTTCAGCCTAATTCTCTTTCCTATATCCAAATGCACTGTGATGGCCCACCCAATTCTCCCTCCGTTTTGATGTACCTTAACTCCATCCGAGACACCGAGCGCAGACAGAGAGTGTCAGATGAAATGTTCATCATCCTTTTCCTGCTGAGGCTTTCCTTCTTTACTGTACACATGTATTCATTGCAGAAAAACACGAGATATAGACAGATTCAGTTCACCATTGATCTTTTAAAATAACAATTTCACAATCATTTCACCTGACTTTGACTTGCTCAATTTTATACAACTCGTCATGTAGTGCTTTTAATGAATTTGACAGGTTTTCTTTGTGATTTTATAGTATTCTGCTTCTTAGTTTTTCTTTGACATATTTTACTTAAAGACCATGTTTAAGACATGTAAATTATTATCAGGATTTTATACATGATATACATGCAACTTGATAATTTTCCTTTACAGTATCTGTAGATTTAAAACAAAACAAAACGCTGAATGGACTGAGAGCAATTTAAAGGCACACTTTCTTTTGCACATTTCTGGATTTATGCTTATTAAAGCTGTCAAGTTTGCTTAAACATTTTCTTATTTAAAGCTATGTTTTGGGAGAAATGTAAAGAGAGTGATTGCCGCCTTGAGGGAGTCTTTTAAAAACGGCATTTTGTCCCCTTTCTGTTTTAACTCGAGGTTATTGCACTGTCAATATGAAGTCGATTCTGATCAAACAGGCAATATTAAATAATTCCTGTATTGATTTTCTCTCACAAATGTGACGATCGTTTATTCTCTAACTCCTTTACCTCTTTAAAAGATCAAACTTCTGTGATTAAATGTCCAAAGAACATACATTTTTACTTTTGAAATAATATAAAGTTATGACAGTTCATTTCAGAAGCAAATAAAACACAACAAAGGAAGTGATTAACTCTATAGTTGCTATTAAATGAAATCTTAAACACACAGAACAACAGAGCAACAGAGAGTCAACACTTTTCTGTGTTTCTGTTTGTTGTCGTTCCTTTTTTTTTATGGCTAGTGGGTCCCATGGGTTCTTTGTACAATATGAACTGTAAGCAGACAGACGGCTCTAAATAATCCTCTGTGGCCTCTGAATTTTATTCATACATTCACTCTAATTTTGCCGTCTCATTGTTGTGTCTGTTGCACGCTCCTCCCTGGCGGCGTGGTGGTTCATGCATATTAATGAGGCCAATCTGCATAATTAGATGCAATGTTATCATCATGATAAAAGCCTACTGTATATGGTATCTCTTACCAGATCCCAGACCTCAGATCAGATCTTTGAGCTTTGACCCAAAAAAAGAACAAAGGTGAGTGAACTAACAGGACCCCTCTTTGGCTCTGCAGCTGTGGGCTTTAAGAGGCACAGACACAATTCTTGGCTTTTGTTACTTTCTGACTTTTTATCTTTAAATACTTTTGTCTCTTTCAGTCATTCCTTCTACCTATTTCTTTCTTTCTGTCTTACATTCCCGATGCCAATACTATTCAAAATCTTGCATCAACCTCTCCTCATCCACTTGTCTTTGTCCCTCCCCGTGATGGCAAGAGATAAATAGGAGCAACACACACACACACACACACACACACACACACACACACACACACAAGCTTTGAATTTGGAGATGATACGGCTTCAGAATTTATTATTTACAGCAACACTTGAGTCCACTGAGTCACACGCAGGCAGACACCTCAGATATATAGCTGGTAGCAGGCACGTGTATACACACACAATCAGGGACGTATTTGCTCAATTTATATGCATGTACAGACACACATAAACACCCTTCACTTTACGAAATGTACACAGGCAAATAATCCCCTTTACCCCTCAGCCCTCTGTCTCTCTCACACACACACACACACACACACACACACACACACAAACACACACACACACACTCACGCACGCACACACACACACACACACACACACACACACACACACACACACACACACACACACACACACACACATACACACACGCTGGCTGGCTGTGTCCTGTGGTCTGTGTGAGCTGATAAGGGTTTAATCCTGATTGGAGCCTCAGTAAAAGGCTTTGTTATGAACACTAAATAGACTGGCCCTCGGCGAGCACACTGGGACACTGCTGATAACATAAACAAATGTGCACGGACACATGCAAAATGCATGCACACAAACATAAGCTTAAACATAGAATATCCATACACACAAGACACAGGAACTCTGACTGTATGCATTATATACCTGTACACTTATCAATGCCCTGTAAATGTATGCATGAATGCAAACATGCATGTCTTAAAATCTTTCCATGGTATCACATGCATGCTTGTGTGTCTGTATGTAAATGTGTGTGTGTGTGTGTATAGAGTTTATCAGTGGCTTGATAAAGCTCTGGAGAGAGGTAAGTGTTGGCAGACCCCAGACTGAATATGCTGTAAATAGAGTACTAATAGAGAGAGAGATTAGAGGAGTGGAGAAGAGGACAGCAGAGGAGAGATATGAAAGAGGAGAGGAAGAAGGAGATGAGAGAGGAATAGTAATGTCTGCAGGGGCAGCATTTTAAACTCAAAGTTTAACCCAACATGAGAGGAATCCTCGCCACGTCGCACCTGTAGCAACAATGTTTAACTTTCCTGAGCTCAGACATGTTTGAAGCTTAGACTTTTTTTGTTTATATATTTTTGCCACAGTACCTTAAGTCCACAACAGGAGCCTCAAACATGTCAAAGCAGTTTATGTTCATCATACTGTGTGTTTCCTCAACACTTGACCCTCCGGTTGAGAGACAACTGACTGAACCACTGATCCACAAGCGCCCCTTAAAGGACAGTGGCGGGAAAGCGGCCATATGTCAGACCCAAACCCTAGCATCCCACTTTGAGGAGCCCAGCCTCTTACAGTAATATGGCACGTGCGAACCAACCACTAAGCCACTGGCGGCCTAACAAAGAGAGTGCATGTTTTCAGAGTGTTATGTATCAGACAGATCATTTTCCTGTACCAGTCATTACTTGCTTCTGGGGTTAACTCAAATTATTGTTTGTATCAGTACTTCAAACATCAATCCCTGCCCTATGCCCTCTCCTCTGACCAACAGTTTTTGACTATTGTCAACAATCAAGGAATAACTACCAATAATTACAGTAAGTAGATCAAGTATCCAACAAAGGACTGCAGTCCCAAACCCTTCTGTTTGTCTTTCTGTCCTCTTTTATTCCAGACTCATGCTTCAAACTAAAAACATCCTTTGAACGATGTTGCTAACCTGTAATCTCTGATAACAGATGCCCGGCTTCTCCCCCCCTTCACTCTTTCTCTTCCTACAATCGACTGTCCCCTCAGTTAATCAGCAGATTCAGTCGCTTCCTGAGGTCACAGTGGCTGAGGGACATCTGCTCTTGACCTTTCATCACTGACCTCTTTCCTGCCCGGGGTCATTACATGTATCCCAGTATCATTACAACTGTCCCAAGAGGTCAAAGTTGAGGTCAAGGCCGCTCCTTGAGGTCAAAGGTTAAAGGTCACTGCTCTGTCATCAATAACAAACGGGGTTTAAGGTCTATTGTTGTCTACAAGTAGTGACAGGCAGAGACGGAGGGTCTGGTCCCACAGGAGCGCATCAAGGAGTGTAGCTTGGCTTTTGTTTGTTTGTATGTGACAGTTTTCTTATTCACAGTTTTCATTATGCACTACAGCTGCAGTGTGTGTGTTGCCCTTTCAGTGTTCAATCCCCTCACTTAAGATGAATGTTCACCTTGTGATGCTCAGTCAGATGTGGCTGTGTTGATTCAGTCCACAGATTTCTTGTTTTTGAATACACACACACACAGCCACACACACAGCCATACACAGCCACACACACACACACACACACACACACACACACACACACACACACAGCCACACACACAGCCATACACAGCCACACACACACACACACACACACACACACACACACACACACACACACACATACACACACACACAGCCACACACACAGCCATACACAGCCACACACACACACACACACACACACACACACACACACACACACACACACACACACACAGCCACACACACAGCCATACACAGCCACACACACAGCCATACACACACACACACACACACACACAGCCATACACACACACACACACACACACAGCCATACACACACACACACCGTACACATGCAGCCACACACCTGAAAACAAACACCAACTCTACTGTCTGGATCGCTTGCTTTCCCTGCTTCATGTCCTCAATGAATAATTTTTTGCCTGCCCTCCAACAACCACAAATCTTTGTAAAAAACATCACTCTTAGTTAATTCCTATGACTCTAGAATTTGTATAAACAGTTCAAAGCTGGGAACACGTCTTTTAAACATTTTTTATTATTATAAACCTCTAACTTTCAATAAAGTTGTGTTACCATTAATTTCCAAACTTTGCTCTTACATGGTAAGATGGATAGCGGACAATTTACCATCAGAGCATACCACCTCCTGTACAAAATGCCGATCTCTGCCCTGTCACTTTTATTGTGAAATGCTGCTTGGCCTCAATGAAGGAACTTCTGTCGGGCGGTGAGAGTGAAGACAGTGGTGATATAAAAAAGTTTCTAATATTTGTAGATTTTCAATACAGACACCTGTGTCATTTTGAGTTGTCTAAGTCATCATGTTGACTCTTAAGAACGGAAATTAATTGACATTGCCAAAAGATCTTTTTGTTTTTGATGTTTTGTGCAGTGTTATACCAAGTTAACAGGCTTCTATAGTTGAGTCTGGCCCCTCCGTAAAGTAAATAAAGTGTCCCCTCTCCTCCAAGTTCATCATCTATAAGTGGACAGAATGAGCTTCGTCAGCAAGAGAGTGCAGATCCGCACAGAGGTTGGAGGTGCTGAGAGCTTCTCTCCACATTCAGACGCAGAACTCGAGCAAACTGCATGGCACTGGACATTGAAACAAAGCAGCTGTAATCCATTCCAATTTCGCCCTTGAATCTGTGGGAAACCAGTTTATCATGACACTGATGTTGTAGTCTGTAAAGCTTTGCTCTTTTGCAGTTTCTAACCACTCCTGCTCTTTTGTCCGGTTACTTAACTTCAACCGAAATGGCAAACTCGAGACTTCAAAAAGAAAGTCAACAACTCAACAGATAACGAAACAGTGGCAACGTCCATTATTCAAACAGTCTATGGGGGACATGGGGCTTTTTTTAAAATTCTAATGTATGAGTGTCATGCGATTGAGCTTGCAATAAAGCTTGCCTTCAAATAGTATGTTTGCTGGCTAAAGGTTCTTGTAAGGAGAGTTTTTTTTTTATTGTTGCTGTTTCTGAGTTTCATTGTAAACAGCAAACTTTCAGGGAGGATGAAAACTTTGGAGAGGCATTTCCAAATTGTGCCCATGGCCTCTCTCACCTCCCTGCTTGTCACAATCATTGCTTTGTTTGCTTCTCTTCCCTCTCCCATTCATTTTTTTTCTGTTTCATTCTCACCTTCATTTCCCTCTCCTGCTCTGATTCAGACCCCCCCACCCCTTTCCCCCTGCCATCCCAGCCCTCCCTCCTTGTAACCTTGCGGGGTAAAGCTCCATTGACATCTGGTTCATAAGTATTCAGGACTGAGCGCCTTTGACATTAATCAGCCTACAGTACATTATCTCCCCACTCCTCTCTGCCCCCCTTCTCCTCTTTTTTTGCCTCCTGCACCTCCTGTTATCCCCATCGCCCCTCTATCCCCTCTCTTCTCTCCCCTTCAATGCCCCTCTTGCCCACCCCCCACCCCTTACCCTCTTCTTTTCTCCCCCCCCCTCCCCTTGTTCCTCCCCTCCTATCATGCGTCTCAGCTTTCCATCCGCTGTTTTCTTATCATTGTGTGATAACCAGAAGAGAAAAGGGCATTACTAAGTATGTACCATGTTGCTACCTGAACGTCTGGCTGTCCAGATATATTGTCTATCTGTTTACCTGCCAATCTGAAGAGTAAGACAGTGTCTTTAATATTACAGTCACACTACAGGAAGGTCAACTCACAGAGTTTAAAAGTTTAAGGCTTAAAAAAGAAAAAGGGGTTTGATCAAACATAGGACAAGGAAAGATCAGGGGTTGAGTCGAGCAAATATTTCTCTTCAATTTGGTTTTAATTTGACAGGACTAAGACATCTCCTGTTTGACTTAATCTCCAGTTGCTGGATGCACATTTGCAAGATTGACTGTAGTAGGCTGGTGACCAGTTCATACCCTGTCTTCACCCACACAGAGATAGAGTCCATGACCACATGAGTGAAAACAGAAAAGGATGGATGGGTAGATCTCCATTCTTTATATTTCCTTAACCCAAGCAGGATAAATGTATGAGGGAACCTATGTTCACAATTCTACAGGAGAGACACATTTTTCAAAATTTTGTAAAGGTTTTTTGTAAACTAAAAATAGACTTGGCTTAATATAGCTGGAGGTAAAACTTTGAAAAACTTCATAATGCAGCTAGCAACTTTTAGTGTATTTCACTTCAAGAATGAAATGTCATTTTATAGTCAATGACATCATATTACTCTCTAAAAGATGTATGTGTTCTCATACTAATAGGTGCCAGGGCTGGAAATGAACTTTTTCGCCTACCTGCACTGTGACTGGTGACTTTACCTGCCACTTTATTTTAACCGGCAGCATAATGTATGAATTAAATAATATCAAATCAAGGCTTACTGTATTCAAGTAACAGGCTATTTTATGAGGGGAAATGTTTAAACTATTACAGAAAATTCTGACACACTCGTTTGTCTTGCAAACAGAAAAAATGTTTATTTTAGTTATTTCAGTTTATTATTTTAAGGCGGATTAGAGTTTCCATTGCAGCCATTTTTTCAAAAGCTAACTCATTTAGGTGATTTAGCTGCCAGTGAACCTCGACTGAGAGGAAAGATAATCAATTTGTTGTTTTAAAAGCAAATGTTTTAAACTCACTTTTATTTACCAGCCACCATGACTGGTAAGTTCAGCAAATTTCACCCGACACGGCAAAAAAAAACCCACCCGAAATTGGCAGGTGATGGGTGCTAATTTCCAATGTTAATCGACATGCCAAGGAACCATATGGGTTAACTTTATTATCTGAATTACACAGAGAGCAAAGTGTGCCGAATGAAATTATGCAGTACCTTTAAACTATTAGTGAATAAATAATGTCGTACAGAAAATGAAGTGAGGGTGAGGATGATGTGATTTCTCAAACACTACTTCAAAGCCATTATTAAATCCTTCTGCATCACTAAGTGTGGAGAACCACTACAAAGGTAATGTACTGAGTGTTGAATGTAGCAGGGGAGAAAAGTGGACCCTTGAAAATCTCATGTTACTGTGTAATTATAGAGTGAACAAGGGGTGAACAGTGAACACTTAATTAAGGCAGTTCGTTAGTTTGACACTTTATCTAAAACACTGCACAGTATTGAATAAAAAACTATAAGCCAGGGTTCACAACCCTGGTAAATTATCACATCAACAGTCATTTCATATGTCCTCACTGATCATTGGACACATAACCAATTTTCAAACCCAGTGGATAGAGTTGCAAACTGGAGAGACAGAGTGGGGTATGATATGCAGGAAAGGAGCCACAAGTTGGATTCGATCCATGGGCCACTCACTTCAAGGACTACCGCTTCTGTACATGGGGTGCGTGCACTAAACATTAGGCCACTGGCCTCCTAAAAACGTCCTGACATTGTCCGGTTGGGGAACTTGTATGAACGCCAAAGGTGCAAACCGTTTAATTGGATTTAATCCAGACTTTTTCCTGTTAGCCTGCCAAAACAAAAAGTCCTCACAAAGTCTGGGTGAGCTTAACACAGCAGATCATAGTTTGGGCGGAGTGAAGTTTTGGGTTAAGGTTCAATTTTGTTGAAAATAAGTTGAATGCACTTTGCTCTTCGTGTGAAATTTGTTTCTGATGCCTGTCTAGGTTAGCCTGTATCTTATAGTAGTTTAACAAACAAAGGAGGGCTTCGACAACAACAAGGAGCTAACAAGATTGCATTGAAACTGAACTTTCATTTTCATAGACCTTTTAACCAAACAGTCACTTTTAATGCTGTAGAGTAGGCTATAACGCATCATCAATTGTACATTGTGACTGTATAGCTTTTGTGACCTTTGGCTGGCAGAATATTGGATATGCCAATGTGTGTATACTTTACACTTTTAAATCTAATGTTGTTGCTTCATTTACACTAAAAAAAAGCTTGTCCTTATAACATCTGTGGTGTGCACATATCAACAGCAAAGTATCTGATAAAGAGTCTTTCCCAGTAGGAGTAGATTATGGGAGTAGATGAGGACAAGGCGATGTGTATAACTGTCACATGGAGCTCAGATTAGCTTGGAGGTGTGATGTATGCCTCCGCTGCTAGCTAACAAGGGATTATAAAGCTTCACATAATCCTGGATGGGCGGGCTGGCTCAGGACTCTCACTGTTACTGCATTAGCATTATGCATTAATAGTGCCCTAGCATTAGTGTTAGCAGCTAATAGTGTCCCAGAATACATTAAGAGCTAATAATGTGATGCTGTAAGATTAGCATTAGTTATAATAATGCCATTGCGTGCATTATAAGTGTGTGTGTGAGTGGAGTGAATAGGATGATGCATAAGGCCTTTGACTGTTGTGTGTGTGTGTGTGTGTGTGTGTATGTATGTAGGTGGTGTGTGTAGCTACCTATATTTCAGTGCGAGTGTGTGTGTGTGTGTGTGTGTGTGTGTGTGTGTAGGAGCATGGTTAAGCAGATGACGAATCTGTACAAAGAGACAACAGAAGGTTACTAAAGACAGTGAGGGAGGGGAGATGGAGGCCTTACCAGGTGAGGGGGTTTAACAGAGTGTGTGGCAGCATGCATTAGTTACAGAAGGCACTGATGCAGCAATCATACTACAGTACAACCCACCAACACAAGGTTATCTCACAAAGGAAATGTCACTTTCTTATAGAAAGGTCAAAAACAATAGAACAGAATCAGATCTACAAATCTGAGAACAGCACATTAACACAGAGTACTCCTTTGGCAATTTTTCAATGAACATAATGGTAGCACTTGTGTGCACAAAAAAAGAAAACAGAGAGAAAATGTAATGATGATGATCAAAAAGGGGTTTGCTTTGGAAAAAAAGAGGACGTATAAGTAGAGGTGCACCAATTAACCAGCTGATGACTGGAATCAAGCCGTTTTTCAGGCTGTGGCCTTCAACGGCGACCAACCAGTCTACTCAAATACGATTCTGTGCCAATCTTAGATAAACACAAATGAGCAGCACTCTTCATGTACAGCTACACATGCAAGCTAACATGTGGACAGTGTGGACATGAGGTGCACATTAGGGACCATAATAAGCATTGACCTACTGGAAGATAACAAAGATGTTTCCCAGCACTTGATCATCACCACATTCTGTTTCATCTCTACGCATAAGGAAACTTTCACAGGGATGGTTAAAAGAGAAATTATCTCACAAAAGCCACCAAAAGTAAAAAGGTAAAAAAGGTATTCAGCGTGATGTGTAATAAATATACAGCTAGATAGATATAGGTAAATAGCTAGTTAGCAAGAATGCCTACTAGCTAATAGCTTGTACTAGCTAATATAAGCAGAGCTAACTAGCTATTAGTATTATAATACAGTAAATCTGTTAGTAACTCAGCTATTTTTTTATATTAGAAACAAGTAACTGTAACTAGTTACTTATTTCAGTAACGTGCCAAACACTGGCTCCTACATGGTAAGATAAACAAGTAACCTGAGAAGAGCATAGCCCCTTCTGCACTTTAGAGAGCTCATTGAATTACGAGCCAACATGCCCATCTCTTCTTCTGCACATTTGTTTCGTCAAATGCTGCTTGACCTACATGAAGGTACTTCTGGAGCGTCGCTAGAGTGAAGACAGAAGTGATCATGAAAAAACTTCCTATTATTTGTAGGTTTTCAATACAGACACCTGCATGTGTAAATTTGGAGTTTTCTAAGTCATCATGGCCTCATTGGAATTTAATTTGTTAACACTACGAAAAGCTGATGTTTTTGTTGTTTCTTTAAAGAGCCCATATTATGCCCTTTTTGGGGTTCGTATATTTAATCTATGTACCTACTTTTGTACGTTCACAATAGCTAAAGTCCAAAAAAAGTGTCTGTTTTCATGTACTGCTCCTCCTTGCTCCCTCTACGCTCTGAGTCCGTTAGCTGCACTCTGTTGAGCCCACACTTTTAGACCCCACGTGGGCCAAGTCTGCTCTGATTGGTCTGCCGATCCGCTCTGTCGTTATTGGTCAGTTGCTCAGCACGCTTCTCGGAAATTTCAACATGTGCTGCTGGGCTTGCCACAACGAGCCAATGGACTTAGACCAGTGATCTCACACTGACAATGACGTTGGACTGACTAATTTTTATCGAGGGGGGCTAGAACCGAGCGTTACATGCAGCTAATGCTACAGCTAACAGGGGGACGTAGGAGAAGCTGCGTTTCTGCGGACTTTGAATTTTTGCACATAGATGTGACTATACATGCACAGGACACTTGGAAAACACATTAAAGGGCATATAAAACCAGAAAAAGCATAATATATATCAATGTTAACGTTAACCTAATGTTAGCTTCAGTTAATTATTAATGGAATAAACTGATTAACTGCTATTGAAGTTAACAATCTGTTAACAGATAAACCTTTAACGAAGTAAGACTTTTGATTAACTGAACCAACCTCTGCCAGTAAGATAGGTGGATAATAGGAAGGACAGGTAGGTTTTTTTTTTAATAGCTACACAGTTAGCTAGATAGAAAGTCAGACAGAGAGACGGACATACAGAGAAAGAAAGAAAGAAATAACTTATAACATCTAGTTTATCAACGTTACCTGTCATTATGGAAGAAGTGAAAAAACTATTAATGAACAGAGAAAAAGAGAAATAATAAGGATAGAGGAGGAAAACATGAACCAGACAAAGAGGAGGGATGCAGACAATAATAATGCAGAAAGGGGGAACAAGACAAACATTTCACAGAAAGAGGTATAATCATGCAGCTATTCAGTGAAGTCATTATGGGGCTGCAGGCTGTTTGGTTCTTTACAGAATAACAGCAGGGGTTCAGAGGAGCTTCTAAACCACCCACAGACACACACAGAAAGGCCAGCTACCAACTATCTTTAGCAACAATTTAAGTGGCACACCACTTGGCGTCAGATTTTCTCTCTATGACCTAGGGACGTAGAATCAGGATTTATGAATTTATAGATTAAATTGTGTATTCCTGAGGAGGTGTTGAGCCGCTAAAGGCGTAGGCCTAATGCTTATATTCTTAAATGATTAAAGAATAAATATGAGACAGAGAGGGAGAAAGAGAAAGAGAAAGACTGATTAGTTAATGTTTTGCATCAGATGTACATGGACAACATATGTTAGTTACAGCTCTTAATGATAGATTACCAGACATTAAGAGCTGACACAGAATGGCGTACAGCTGAGACAAAGAGAGGTCTTGTTTGTGTGTGTGTGTAATTCATGGTCACCTCCCAAGGTGCTGGAAATCACAGCGTTATTAGAAGTGTACTTTAATGTGTATGTGTGGAAGAGTGTGTCCAGTGTAATTGCTTTGTCTATCCATATCCGCCCACAGCACCATGTGGGACCCTAGCTAAAGTGGCTGCCACTGCTTCAGAAATAGCTGTCTAAATGGCTTGGGGGAGTTGTAAAATACCCCATTGTCTCCGTTGCCACATAGCTAGGCCTTAGGGGACCCATTTACTCACTCACTCCAACAAATAGAGGGCAAAGAAATTCCTTCTTTGCGCACATTTGTCAGATTTTTAGTGTAAGGTAAATTGTGGAGCGTTCTCTGGGAAGTTTTTGTGCAATGAGATTGGAGTTCCTGCTTTGCACCGAAGACCCTTCGTTTAATCCTCAGATACCCCAGACGCCAAGTCTGCAGAGCTGGACATGTACAATTTGATGGCATCGGCCTTGTTAAAATGATATCTTGACATTTTCAATTTAAGGTGCTGTCTATCACAGGGAACACTGCAGGAAAAAGTTTCCAAATAGAAAGCACATTTAATATAATATGTGTAGAATGTTCTAATTCCATCAAGTGGATGATAATATTATTAATAAAATACCTTTTACTTACAAATTCAATTGTTAGTTGCCCTCCCTTGTCAACTTTTTAAAGAAACCTTAACCTACAAGACACAAGTTAGGGTTAAGTAGAGCAAGAGTTAATGTCATTCAATATGAATTAAGGAGTGAGACCATTTTGAAAATAATTGATGGTGGAAAAAGTAATTTTTCCCTTGTACTACATGTGGAATGGAATCGTTTACAAACATGCTTCTATCATGTCTGTGTGGTCATGCCCGAGATGGAGCTAGTAAACACGAGACAATTAGCATAGCTAAGCAGAAAAAATTGAATTAAATGAAACAAATAGTTGAGGTTTGTCCCTAAACAAAAATAAGTAAGCCTGTAGACACCAATTACTATGATCCACACTAACAAAAGTGAAATATTGTGTTATTTAACAGGAAACTGATACAATATAATTTTCATTTGTGTAAGAGTGAGTTACCTGGCAAAGCACAGGCCAAATGGATCAACTGTTGACCTTTAAGTTGTTGCTACTGTATACACCCACATTTCCCTCCAAAAATACAAGTTTTGATTTCATTTTTATGCTTTTAAATGCATTAAAATCCAGATTCAAAGTCTAAAATCTGGGTGTAAATTTCCTCATTCAAATCCTCCCTTGATTTTTCACAAAATCCTTATATCGAGAGATTGGCGCCTGCAACCAAGACAGACAACTACCCCAATACTTGTGACTATATTACATTTAATTCGGCACAAATACGGCATTAAAAAATGGAAAAAAAGCAAAGGTACAAGACTGTGTACATAAATTTTGTCTGGAGTCAAGTTTCTTCTTAAAAAGTAACTTTTGTCGGTGTTCTAGTGTTTATACTCTTAATGCAAGTGTTGTACTATCTTGTATTTTGTGTTGTGGAAAATAAAAACTACATTCACTGTGGCATGACAAGGTTATTAGTACATTTCGTGTTAGCTAACTAACCAGCTAGCCTGCTAGCGAAACTTTTCTGTCCGCATACGGCACAGAGGGGCGGGAAACATTGCCATGGTAAGAGCAAACTAAACCAATCAGAGACGTCGCTGTGACACTCTATGATCGTGGGTAGTGTAGTTCTTTGCCCCAATATCGCGAATACATTATTTTTTCCTTAAAATCAGGTTGATATCATACAAACTTGTTTCTCCTACAGGGGCATATATCATTGTTTTACACTCGGGTAGCTCGTGGTAAGTCTACCTTGGATGGTTATGACATTTTCTCATTATTATGAGAAAATGAATGTGATTTTTACTTCTGGAACCACACTGTTGAGCCCTATTGTAACTGCGTTAATGAATTTGAAAAGTAAATCAATAAGTACACTACTAATTACTAAATAGTAGTAGCGTTAATGTAACCTGTTACTTAGTAGGGATTTATTCCCAACACTGCATCAGTCCCCTTGTCTTTGTTCGCCTCAGTCTTCTTTCTCATGCAGCTGCATCCATCTTTATTTTAACATTCGCATGATCTACAAATTTTTCCTCTGTTCTCCACCCATTGTTCTGAAAACATAAACCAGCATAGATGTAGACTGCATGCATAGAAACACTTTCTCAGTATGTCAGTCTTCTGTGCAGCTCGTTCAGAGGCTTTGTGTGTTTAATGTTTTATGTGAGCAGCAGAATGCGAGTCTTCTCCTATGATGTAGATCATTATGCGTTTTGCTGAACATCACAGCGTACTCAGTCCCTATCAGGAGTAATTAATCAAATCCTGTCACCAATCTGTAATCATTTACATCTCTGCAGCTTACTATACGTCTGTCTGGCAGTTTGAAAATGTGTGTGTGTGTGTGTGTGTGAGTCACCTACACCATCTGGAGTATAGGAGAGTGTACAAGAGCATGAGGCGACACAGAGGGGGTCCTCCAAAAACACACAGATACATTCTAACATCCCCTCCAGCCAAAACACACACACACACACACACACACACACACACACACACACACACACACACACACACACACACACACACATAAACACTCACACACACACACACAGATTTATGTGTTCATTACTAACTGTAATCACACCCTACATCTCACACCTGTGTTCTCATCTCTGTTACATGCTTTGAGGTGTGGATCCATGTACGTGTGTCTATGTTTGCACCAGGAGTCCTGCAGAGAAAAGAACCCCTCATTTCAGAAACGCAAATATCATAAACTCTAATCCACTTGTTCTTTTTTTCAAGAGTGATTTTCCAATTGTGTCATAGCTTTATTTAATAAAAAGACCGGCATATATGGTCATTAAGGGAGAAAGCAAGGAAGACATAATGCCACAAAGGTCTTGAACCAGGGACGTTAAGTTATATCACAATAAACAAACATTACATCAATTGACCAGTAGGACACTGCGGTGAAATCAATTTGAACTGAATTGCATAAATGTAACTGTTTGGAAAAAAGTGGACAATAAGTGGAAACTTTGCAAGGTAAATGTATCATATCTTAAGTCCAAACACATTGACATTGAGCTGTGAAAAGAAATGGGTCTCCCTCTTGGGAGGGTCCACAAACACTTTTTGTGAGTTTATAATTAGCTCCATCCATCCGCCACCGTGATCGTTGAAGAGGGCGTGGTCAACACACGCCAACATATGACAATAGTTGGTTAAAGTTAAGCACAGACATCTATATAGTTTCTACAACACAACATTGACAGTCTGTAGAACATGGGAGCAGATATTCAGACATGTTGCTAAAAAGTCCATTGATTTAGATTTAAAGCGCTTACAGTAAGTATTATTTGTGCAACATTAAACCCCTCTACCCCTCTATCCTCTGCCACATATCAAATCATACCTCAATTGTTCCTGTAGTCTGGAGTTTAAAAGCCCTCTGACAACAGTTTCTTCATAGACAAACAAAGTTAGGGGCTGTAATGCAGTTTGTGCAGGAGCATGAAAAAATTGAGGATTCAGAGGAGCTGCACAGACACGGAAAGTTTGCTCAGCAGTACTCGCAGAGATCTGAGGTCTTGAAAGAGATGCCAGCGTGCTTTTAATTTAGTGGAGTCCCCAGGCAAGAGAGGGCTTAGCTTAAAGAAGGATGCAGTGCGAGGCAGCACACACACTCGAGGACAATAACCTTGATCATGGGAACTCTTCAGAATTTGCCGCTACTTGGAAGTGTGATTTATGTCTGAAAGAACATCTTTGAGGACACGCACGAAATAAAACACAGGAGGATGCAGCAGTCACAGCCAAACGGCAGGGGTTCCCTTGTACCCTTTTTCTCTGAGAACACACACTCAGTAATGTCATCACTGTAATCCACAGACGTGTTCAGGAAGAGTTTCAAAAAGAGAGAGCTGCAGCTGGGATGTTTCCTCTCAGAATCAATACAGGAAATAACCTCCAAAGGCCAGCGAGAGTTACACTTTGAAGTGAAACAGATGCCTCTACAGTGCATGTTATAAAGTGTGAGGATGCTTGAAAATGATGACTGCGGAGAGGACTGTCATGAAAGCCTGACAGATGAGGAAGACCAGAGAAGAAGACATCCAGTATGGAAAATGAAAACAGTGACACAGGGTTAAAAATGATGGTATAATGGAAACATTATTAAACACACACAGACATATAGGGATATAGGGATAGTGAGAGAATGACATTTAACCAGGTGTAAATAAATGAAAAACACAAGTATTGAGATATAAACTTGACCTTCATCTGCACAGTCATACGCTCATTGTTGCATTAAAGACCTGTGAGTGTGTGTTAGTGTGTTTGATCAGGAGTTCATCCTTATGAAAATAAAAAGCCTACTGCATAATTGCTTCCCCTGAAAAATCACACGCTTACAATCACACACAGAGACACAGCTTGGTTTACAGTAAGTGTCTGCCAGTCAGTGTGTTGGTGAATAGCATGATCCTATGTGAATGTGTCTGTCTGTGTGTGTGTGTGTGTGTGTATGTGTGTGTGTGTGTGTAAGGTTTGCCAAACTATTGTTCACATGTTAATCGTTTCATCTCTATTCAGCAAACCTCCTTATAGCTCCACATGGGGTGAGCATATGTGTGTGTGTATGTGTGTTTAGTTCAGAGCAGACAGACTATGTGTGTCTTGCCATTGTGTTTGACCCCCTGTAGTCTGTCAATGATATATTATATTGCCCATCTAAAGGCAACCCACTCATTTAAATACAATGAAACTGACATTAAAGCACCAGACAACATAGGCAACATAATCATCAGTCTTGGTTGTCTTGTTTGGAAACACCTGAATCATATTATGGTTTCCATTCATAACAGTTTATATTTGCGAAGTTGTTTTTTTTAATTATCTGGTTTTACATTGTATGTGCTGTGTTCCATCATTATCTAAGTGCATGTTGTTGTTGTTTTTTTTAAATCATAGAATGTATATAAGGAGTGGACCTGCTGTGATTTCTCCCATTGGTTTGTGGACAACCCTTGTGAAACTGCAGGTTTGTCATCTTGGTGCTCACCGCCTTGGATTTTAGTGGCAGAAGTCACCATATTTTTGTTCCATAAGGTGGAGCTGGAAAGAAGTGGAGGGTAATCAAATGAGATGTTTTCTTGACTGGGCACGAAAAGATGAATCAGCATGTGCTGTATATATTTTGGAGTTTGGAGCAGGAATAGTCAG
Organism: Labrus mixtus; assembly: GCF_963584025.1. NCBI lineage: Eukaryota > Metazoa > Chordata > Actinopteri > Labriformes > Labridae > Labrus > Labrus mixtus. Next base: position 18,887,713 of record NC_083622.1, on the reverse strand, counting down.
ATTTGATTATTAATAAAAGTATCAAGGCCATTCAGCAAAACATTTTTATTTGGACTAAACTGAGATAAAATCCTTCACTCTACATTATATCCCTCAGTCAGGCTTACTCTCTTTGTTCCCATCCTTTATGTATAGTCCAATCACAAACATCCAGACACATGGATGCAGATTTGTTTGCTTTATGGAGTCTTGTGTAATCCTTTCCTTTTATGCAATTCAGTTAAGGTTCAGCTGACCTTTTAATCCAGCAGAAACATTCTCATTAAACAACATCTCAATACAGAGAGGAGAGACACCACAGTAGCCCTGATTTCACCTGATGATATACAGCGGAAAGTAAAGTGGTTGCAGAAAACACAAGGTTTGTTCTTGTTTTCATTATAATTGGGAAACTTGTTGCTACCTGTAGATACAAATAGTTGAATAGAAGGGCCTCAGTGTCCACTATAGACTGTGTAATAATATGGATGGAGAAAAAGCCTCGGGAAGTGAAGCCAAAGTATTTAGAGCTCCTGCTGATTCGCTGTTTTTTAAGTCAAAAAGGCCCTGCGTTTTCAGAAGTTGCCAGTTTTCACAGCCAGGGCAGAAAGTACAGTAATAAGTCATAATTTGGCACTTCTGACTTTGAGCAGAAAATCAAACCTTTGAGTCAGAATACTGTCTCATTGTTAGCCCCTCTCTCATATGGACTGTAGTGACAGTCAGCTGGATGTTCCTCTCACACATCAGCTGATTTCAACACATGCAGTCAAACAAAAAAACGATTGTTCAGAGCTAAATATCAAAATCACAAGGTGCGGATTCCTCATTGTGTTTTCTGATATGTAAACAAACACACAGTTTACAGCAGATGACAATGCAGAGCTGTGTGATCTGAACGCAGCCGGCTCTGACATTTGCCAAGGTCTACAGAACATTAGGATTTAGAGAACGGGGACATTTTTTTCTTTTTAAAAAGCAGGGAAAGTGCTGCCAGGGAAGTCTATTTTTTGAACCATATCAGCACACTTTTCTCTCTTCCAATGATGAGCTTAAAAGCTGCAGGAAATCCTGACTCAACCTCATAACTCAAACGTTTGACCTTTCAGGACTGACATATGAAGATCACTCAAAATGGAATACAGTAAAACTTTGACATCCAAAGTATGCCTTGAAATCAACCGACTTCTGCTTGGTATAATAAATGACAAACACAAAGAGTTTCACAAATCATTTACCAAATGAGTAACAAGGTCCCAACGGTGCATTTTGTCACTTTTCTGCAAACTGCCTTATTTTAGAAGATTTAACTTTCCTCTGGTTGATGTGACCTTTCATCAGCTCTGAAGGAAAAGACTGAGAAAGAAAAGAAGTTCAATTGGTGAGAAAACTTCCTGAATCCACTTGACAACAGATCTTAATTACTAGGAAGACATCTTTCCTCTACATATGGAGTCTCCATCTGGAGAACATTATATGTGAGACAGTTTGTTATGGAGCTATCCAAAAGATGCTACACTTGCCCCGTCTGTCAAAGGGCTCCTCTATTTATTTTAAATAAACCTGTACATCCAAAACACAATTCTATAGTTGGATGAACAGTTTTTTTTAACTTTTTTTTTTAAAGCATTTCTGTGCATTTCATAGCTTTTTTTTGTTTGAAAGGACAATGGATAGAGTTGGGAATCAGGGAGAAAGAGCGGGGAATGACATGCGGGAAAAGGAGCCACAGGTCGGATTCGAACCTGGGCCGCCTAGTTAAAGGACTAGAGCTTCCGTACATGAGGCGCATACACTATACCACTATGCTGTGCCCCTTTAAAAAAAAAAAAAAAAATAGAATTAATCCAATCATAATGAGGTCATGCTTTATGCATATTAAACATTACACATAACACCTAAACTTAATTGTTGTAACAGTGTTACATTTCACCTCTCTAGCTGTGGCTCATTAGAGTCACATGGCAGAAAGCCAGATGCCAGACAGATGACCTTCAAATGACCTTTACATGTCAAACTTCGATGTAGCTCACTGTAGACACAGCCTTATTAATAGAAACTATACACAAAATGATCTATCATATATTTTCTAAAGTGATCATATTAGATCAATCACCACATAGATCTCCTATTATATATCCAAAAAGAGAAGAAGTCATTTTCTCTGTCTCTTTTTATGATGACATAACGAGGGGAGGTCTTTGTTCTCCTCTCCTTTAGAGTGAAATTAGTAATGTCATCAGATATGAATTTGACCAGGATTGTAGAAGAAGTTATGCGTGCAAACTCTCTTGTTAGAAATGGATTTGTGCTCTGTGTGAAGATTAAATTCAAGCAAAACCCTCCAGTGTTTCAGATGAATGTCCATGTGCAGCAGAGCAGGCGACCCGGCTCAGAGCCAACTGTCCCTTCTGCTCATACAGACAGGGCCAGCAGCCACTTAAAGCGTTGGTTGAGCTTTTGGGCCAATTAGAGCAATTGGTCAGAGCAGTGGACAAGCAAGAAGTATTGATTTGTGTTATAAGCCAAAAATCCAGACATCATTTTTACACAAACTGGCATATCACTCTTAATCTTTTTTTAAAAATCAATTCCTACTTCTTCTTCTAATGTTTTATTCTTCTGTCCTCTGTTGCTTTTATATATTCATTTAACCATCTATCTTTTATTCTTCCTTTTTATGCTAAATGGACTTGTGCCTGTATAGCTTTTCAAGTCTTCTGACTACTCAAAGCGTGTTTACACCGCATTTCACACCTACCCATTCACACACTGATGGCAGAGGTTTCTATGTAAAGTGACCATCAGAAGTAATACCACTCATATGCCACCGACGAAGCAGTGGGAGCAAGTAGGGTTAAGTGTTTTGCCCAAGGACACATCGGACATGTGGCTGCAGAGACGACCGACTCTACCAACTGAGACACAGTTAACTTCTCCCTCTCTCCTCTTCTTTTTAATCTTGTATCATTGTCATCACCTGTCGACTTTTTATCTTTTATTTAATTCTCTTGCACTGTATTGCTTTACAGCTTTAACTGCCTTTTGAGACCTACCTGTTGTATCTATCGTATTCCTGTGTTTTGCATTTCTATTATTTTGACTTCTCTCTTTTTTGTCCTGACTGTTGATGTTTATCGTGTCATTGTCCAGAGTTCCTGCCTTTGCTTTGTCTTTCAAATTACTTTGACAAAACATCTGTTTTTAAAGGTGCTATATCAAGACAAGTATTATTATAAAAAAAGAAAACATCACCTGCAGATTAGCTGCATATCACAGACCTCAACATCTCGGTGCACATTATCAGTTCATGATAGTCATGTTGGGCTTTCCCCCCGGTTGGCTCGTCTCACTCTGTCCTGCAGTGGACAAGCTTGGGGTTGAGGCTTCAAGCCAAAAGAGGAGAGCAAAGCCATCAGTCCACAGCGTGAGCCAATGAGACCCTCTGCTCTGCAGCCCGAGCCAGACACAGAGGTCAGGCTGGGGTCAGGTGGTCAAGACGGGGGTCAACTGTCAACAGACTCCCTCAGTGACCAACAGTACTAAATGTCACACACACACATGAACACACACACACACACACACACACACACACACACACACACACACACACACACACACACACACACACACACGCACACTCTCTAATGACTGTCCACCCTGTCCAACAGTGACCAGTGACTGTGACTGATTCTCCCCGCTGCCCAGACCTTCATTTATCAAACGACCTGCACTGATTTGAATGAGCAGCTAGTTGGAAAGCTCCAAATGTCTTAATAATGCACTCAGCAGCCGGGTCTTTGCAGGTGCATATACCCCACAGTGAGAGATCAATCTATGTGCGATTACATGCAGGAACTATAAGTACATGCTCTGAGAAATCAAAACAAGATAAAAAATGATAAACGCTGATGTAGCGTGAAGTAGAGTGCAGAGGCTTTCGTGTGATGCGAATCTTTTTCTCCTTCCTTCAGGTGGCCTCTCTACACACAACACATCACAGATTCAAGGAGCATAGAAGAGCAATCACAGAACAATTTAACCTCTCCTATTTCACACGCTGCTCGTGTGACGCCACAGCACGAGCGGCAGTAACTGGCAATTCACAAAGCTCCTCCACACGTCGGATTCCTCACAAATGATAACTTTTGGGCCCCCTAGCGATAAAGTAATTTCTCCATCTCTCCTGTCGAGGGGCTTGGGGGACAGCAGAGGGCCGTGATAATCTCATAAACAGAAAGCTGTGTAGATACGGACCATCTATTATGGCCGGGAACAGTAGCGCAGATAGCAGCATTTATTATCTGAGACAGCAGACAATACATTCTCATTCTGTGATACTACTGCTGACAGACATAGAGTGATCCATCTTCAACGAGCGAGCGGAGGGAGAGACAGCTGGCGAGTGAGCAAGCAGCATCCTCCACTGTTGAAAATAAAAAAAGCGCATTTCTTTGAGTGTCCACTAGAGGCTGGCTGCAAAAGCCAAGGAAGCCCCAATTTGTCCCGTATTAAAATACCTTTTTTAACTGCAGAAACAAACATTGAACAGCCTGGTAAAAAAAAACACCTTTTTTTTCCTTCTCTATAGCTCTTTTCTTTATTCCTAAAATCTGTAACCAATCTGTTTTGATGATCGTAGGTCAAAAGGTATGTGTTAATTTGCATATTAAGGGGCGCGGTTGGGTTGACTGATAGGTGGTGCGGTTTGCCAGGAGGCTCAAGGCCCGCCCCAGCTCCAACTCTTTGCCTGTTTCCAGATCGATCAAAAGGTAGATTGAAAAATAATTTCAAATATGGCAGCCGCCATCCTCGTCCCTTATCATGCCTCTTCAGAAACTAATGGGTGGCGTCAATGAGCTAAGACCATGTTTTCTATAGTCTATGGGAGGCAACAAATACAAGAAGAGAGAAGGAGAGAGAGTGATGTACAGAGTCAAAGGGTACAGACAGAGGGAGAGGAATTATTACTCTTCTCTGCATTAGCTCTGCTTCTGTCTGCTGTGGTTATAAACGATCACACGCACACACCAACACACACTCAGAGGGTGTGCTTTTCCACTGGTTGATGTAACCAACAGGACACCAGTTTGCTCTTCCCCAAGGCTACAGCTTGATAAATAAATAGGTGGATAGAGTGGTTGTTATTTCCAGGCTGTTTTGTTTTTACTGCTAATACTAATATTTTTGTTGAAGCAAACTGCCCACCCTGCTCCCGCCTGGCACCCATTTCTGCTGTTTTCCCTCCACTGCAGCTGCTGTGTTTGAAGTGGTGCTCAAAGAACATTACAGGAATCATATGCACATTATGAGCACATAATGAGTGCATCATAATTATTATTACAGTGTAATCAGAGTGTGTTGCAGAATGGAGCGTGTAAGACTTTGAAGTTTAAGGAGTTGAATGGATTGTGAGGCATCATTTATGGAACTTCAAATGAGACTTCAGCTGAATCTAATAGCCTGGAGATTTGCAGGTTTGTCACGTGACTGAAAAAGTTTGTTTACTTTAATTTTGAAGTCTAAAATATTTGAAAAGAGTTACATTTGTTTTTGGTACAGCAGCACATTGTATGTAGTGGCAGCCACAAAGAGAACAATCAAACATGATGTATGCTTGAGATGTAACACATTGATCCTTCAATGTGAAGAGCCTAGTGTTGTAGTAAACAAAATCAGTCTTGGTCTCAAGACGGGACTCAAGACCACTTTTTGAAGGTCTCAGTATCGTCTCAGGAATCGAAAGCATTTTTACTTGGTCTTGTCTCGGACTCAGACTGGGCGGACTCTGGATTTTTAAATCAAGACCAGTCAAGACCAACAATGATGGATTATTTATCCAAATCATTACTGTGATTAGAAGGAAAGTGCCCATTTGTAAAAGAACAAATCATTTCAGTTTATTCATAATTTGATTTTTATCCTCTGGTTACGGCCACAACCTTCGTGGTGTTACGGTCTAAGTTAGTGACACGCCCACTGCACACAAGTCAATTATTTTTCAGTGATAATTATGGTATTGGTCTTGTCTCGGTCTCCTCTGAGAGTTAGACGAGAAGATTGAAGTCAATGTCATGTGTGTGCATTAAGTATATAGCTAGAAACAGGAGGCAATTAGAATAGCTTAGCATTAAGACTGGAAACTGGGAAGCAGCCACAGCTCTGTTACCAAAGTTAACAACAATCTAGCACTAAACAAAAAGAAAGCTAAAAACTCAAATTTGTGGTTTTCATGACCGTATAGCTATTTCTACGGGGAACAACAGTTTTTTGAGCCAAATAGGAACGTTGACGCTAACGTTATATCTGGCTGTTTTTCCACCTAGAAATTCTAACATCACATTACATCGGCATTTTTTTTTTTTGTGCAAAGACAAAAAAAAAGGATAGGTTCAAGCATCTGATGGTAATTTGTGAAATATAGTGTCTTTAAAGGATGTTGTGTCCGTAGCTTTGAGAATTTTTGCTAAACTAAGATTATAGCCCTATGGTAACAGCTTATAGCTTTGTTGAACAGACAGTAAATAAATGTATGTACCAAAATGTCAACTATTAATTTTAAGGTCATGGAGAAGACGCGCTGACTTCCATTCCACCAGTAAATATAACACGTTTGAGTTTTCTCTGCAGGATGCTATGGAGGACAGGAATGTCTTGGCAGGAACCTTGCATCTTCAAAAGGGAAGGAGCCTAAATAAAGGAACAAGTAAACAAAACAAAAAGCCTAAACAGAAAGGTATTAATAGAGAAGTTGGCAAAAAGATAACAAGAAGTGGGACAGAGTGGGGACAATGGAGCGAGTCCAGGTGATATTTTTATGTGTTTCTCAGATTCCTCCATTAACTCACAGGTTTGAGTGTGGAGACATGGACTGAAAGAGAGCAGGTATAAACACAGAGAAAGCTGTGGCTTATTATCAGTGCCTTACGACAGATGAGAAGAGATGCAATTAGAAAGAGCCATATGGAGGATCATATGGTCATTTCATAATTAGCACTATTTTAAAATAGAACACAGACTTGCATAAAACAAGAGTTAGCGGTGGTTGATTTACAAATGACTTTTCTAAATAGACTGATTTGATTTAATTAACAAACAACGCAGGAACAGGATTTCAGAATGAATGTTCATCCTTTTTAGGAATCGTTCCTAATCACTCATTTTCATTGAGAACTTTTGAAGACATCCTCTTAAATTGGTTCATTTGTCATTTATTACGAAAAGTCCAACCCACCCACCAGCTTCTGCATTTGAATGAGAGTGTGACTGACCTCATGGATCAGACAATGCTTCAAGTTTTAATATCTTTAACTGATATAAATCTGAATTTATTTAATAAAGGTGTCCTTGCTCGTGTTGCAAACTGAAAACAGTCCCTTACAGCTACGATTAAGTGAACAAAGAGAAAAATGTTGTGTTCAACAAGAATGTGTTTACTTAAATAGTCCAATTCCCCTTCTATCATCAAGTTAAATGAGATGACTGAAATCCCATCTGTGCATAATTATGAAAGTAAAGCCAGGAGTCAATTAGCGTAGCTTAGCATAAAGACTGGAAACAACTAGGGGGGGGGGGGGGGGGGGGGGGGCACAGGGTCTCCTGAGGCACGACGTGACGTAAAAAAAAGGAAGCGGAATTTGCGGATGAAGCAACAGAGCCCACGGCTATATGACACTATAAAGAGAATATTTGCCCTTTCATCAATGCTACAAGTCGTCCAACGGAATGACAATATCTGTTTAAGTACGTACAAGGAGATCGTAGCAGTGAGCAGCACCTGAGCAGTGAGCAGCACCTGAGCAGTGAGCTGATTACGTTAGAATAAATCACTGATTATTGGAGACTCCATAGTCCGAAACGTAAAGCTAGCGAAGTCAGCGGGCATAGTTAGGTGTATACCCGGGGCCAGAGCGGGCGACATCGCATCTCATTTAAAGTTGCTGACAAAGACTAAAGGTAGATTTGATACAACTGTAATTCATGTCGGCACTAATGACTCCCGACTACGCCAGTCGGAAGTCACTAAGGTTAATGTGGAGTCGGTGTGTGCTTTTGCTAAGACGATGTCGAACTCCGTAGTGTTCTCTGGACCCCTCCCAAATCAGACCAGTGATGACATGTATAGCCACATGTCATAACTCAACCGCTGGCTGTCGAGGTGGTGTCCAGCACACGATGTGGGCTTCATAGATAACTGGCAGTCTTTTTGGGGAAAACCTGGTCTGCTAGCTAGAGACGGCATCCATCCCACTTTGGACGGTGCAGCTCTATTATCTAGAAACATAGCAGAGGTTATTAGTCCAAAACCTTGACAACAACACAGAGTTCAGACCAGGAGGCAGAGCTGCAGTCTTACACGCTTCTCTGCGCCTCCCTTAGATCTGTCTCCCAGTCACTATAGGTGTAATTCTGAATCGAACTGTAGTTATACTATAGGTACTGTGTCTGTCCCTCGGGCCAGACCCGTTTTTATAAGTCATCCAAACGTAGAAAAAAAAGGCGTAAATCGTCAAAATCTCATTAGAATCAAAACTACGAATACGATTTTGCTAAAAAATCTGAAAATTCACTGCAGACTTTTGAACATTAGGGTCCTTAGAATCCAAATCTCTTTTAGTGAATGATCTGATATCAGATCAGCACATTGATTTACTTTGTTTGACTGAAACCTGGCTGTGTCGAGATGAATATGTTAGTTTAAATGAATCCACTCCTCCCAGTCATTTTAGTACTCATATACCTCGAGACACCGGATGAGGTGGTGGAGTAGCAGCTATTTTTAATTCTAGTCTTCTAGTTAACCCTCGACCAAAGCAGAATTTTTCTTCCTTTGAAAGCCTTGTTCTTAGTCTTTCACATCCAGTCTCAAGAACCTTTCAGCCAGTTCTAGTTGTTGTAGTTTACCGCCCTCCTGGCCCATATTCTGAATTTCTATCTGAATTTGCAGAATGTTTATCAAATTTAGTCCTTAGCAGTGATAGAATAATTGTTGTAGGTGACTTCAATATCCATGTGAATGTTGATAATGATAGCCTTAGCACAGCTTTCATGTCATTATTAGACTCTATTGGTTTCACCCAGGGTGTAAACGAACCTACTCATCGTTTTAACCACACCCTGAATCTTGTTTTAGCTTATGGCATTGAAATCCAAAACCTTACAGTTTTCCTAGAAAATCCTCTTCTATCAGACCATTTCCTTATTACTTTCGACTTTGTTCTACCAGAATTATCTCTGCTTAATAAAAATGTGCTCTCCAGAAGTTTATCTGATAGTGCTGTAGCTAGATTTAAGGAAGCTATTTCAGCTGCTTTTGATTCAGTACCGTGTTTCAACCAAGTTGGAAACTCTTATGATCGCTTTAGCCCCTCTCAGCTAGATTAGTTTGTTGATAGTGCAGTGGATTCGCTGAGAGTTACTCTTGATTCGATTGCTCCCCTAAAACAGAAGGTTATCAAACGGCAGAGAATAGCTCCATGGTTCAACTCAGAAACCCGTACTCTAAAACAATCGTTGTGAAATTTTGAAAGAATATGGCGCTCGACCAAAACGGTAGAATCTTGTTTATTCTGGCAGGATAGTCATAGAAAATATATGAAGGCTCTCGAGGAAAACAAAGGCAATCCTAGATACCTTTTCAGCACTGTAGCCAGGCTGACAGAGAGTCATGGCTCCATTGAGCCTTGTATTCCTTTAGCCCTCAGCAGTAATGATTTCATTAGCTTTTTCAGAGACAAAACTGGTAACCTCCTGCCCTTACCTGGTGCAGATACGTCTGATACGGCAGAGACAGTTCCAGGACCAGATATTAGTCTAGACTGTTTTTCTCCAATCGACCTTTCAGAGCTAAATTCAATTATTTCTGCGTCGAAACCATCAACCTGTCTTTTAGACCCAATCCCAACCAAGCTGTTTAAGGAAGTCTTTCCCTTAGTTAGTAACTCTATATTAGATATGATCAATATGTCTTTACTGGCAGGCTATGTACCACAGTCATTTAAAGTAGCGGTACTCAAAAAACCTACTCTAGATTCAGGAACTCTAGCTAACTATAGGCCTATATCCAACCTTCCTTTTATCTCAAAGATCCTGGAGAAAGTGGTAGCTAATCAGCTGTGTGACTTTCTCCATGACAACAGTTTATTTGAGGAGTTTCAGTCAGGATTTAGAGTCCACCATAGCACTGAGACTGCACTAGTTAAAGTTACAAACGATCTACTTCTAGCTTCAGACAGGGGACTTCTCTCTGTGCTCGTCTTGTTGGATCTTAGTGCTGCTTTTGACACCATTGACCATCAGATCCTATTATACAGACTAGAACATTTACTTGGAATTACAGGGACTGCTTTAAGTTGGTTTGAATCCTACTTATCAGACCGATCTCAGTTTGTACATGTTAATGATAAGTCTATGCACACCAAAGTTAGCCATGGAGTGCCACAAGGTTCAGTGCTTGGACCAATTCTCTTTACATTATATATGCTTCCTCTGGGAAATATTATGAGGAAACACTCCATACAGTTTCATTGTTATGCAGATGATACTCAGCTTTATGTATCAATGAAGCCCGATGGCACCAGTCAGTTATGTAAGCTAGAAATGTGCCTTAAGGACGTTAGGACCTGGATGACCAGAAATTTTTTGCTACTTAACTCAGACAAGACTGAAGTTATTGTGATCAGGAATATCCTTCCGCAAAATGATGCAGAAAAACTAGTTCATGCATTTGTTACCTCCAGATTGGATTATTGTAATTCTCTTTTGTCAGGGTGCTCTGGTAAGTCTCTAAAGACTCTTCAACTAGTCCAGAACGCTGCAGCCCGTGTACTGACTAGAACTAGGAAAAGGGACCACATTACTCCTGTGTTGGCTTCTTTGCACTGGCTCCATATACAGTCTAGAATAGAATTCAAGATCCTTCTTCTCACTTACAAAGCTCTAAATGGCCAGGCACCATCTTATCTTAAGGAGCTACTAGTGCTGTACTGCCCCTCGAGAACATTACGGTCCCAGAATGCAGGCCTGCTAGTGGTACCTGCAGTCTCTAAGTGTACTATGGGAGGTAAAGCCTTCAGTTATCGGGCTCCTCTCCTCTGGAATCGCCTTCCAGCCGGGGTCCGGGAGGCAGACACAGTCTTTATTCTTAAGAATAGACTCAAAACTTTCCTTTAAATCTTATAGTTAGGGCTGGTGCTGGTGTAGACCAGCTCTTAGTTATGCTGCTATAGGCTTAGACTACCGGGGGAACTGGCACCTTGAGCTCCTCTCTCTCTCTCTCTCTCTCTGTGCATATACAGTACATCATATTACTGCATGTATCTATCTGTAAATCTCAGTCACTAACCACCTACTTTCCTGGGAGCTCTTGAGCTCTCTTAGGCTCTTCAAGATCGTTGGTTGACGGCCTGCCAGAACAACCCGCCCCCCCCCCCCCCCCCCGGATTGTTGATGGACGGCCTGCCAGAACAACCCCCTCCCCAATGGATTGTTGCTCCCTATCCCTCTTCCTGCATCATATCCCATCTCTCCCCCTATCCCTTTCCAAGCCCGGCGCAGTCTAGGCCTGTGAAGGCTGTTTCGTCATGAGCCGGGGATCCGGCCGAAGATTTCTGCCTTTTAAAGGCATTTTTTTCTTACCACTGTAACTTTTGCTGCTTTGCTAAAGTGCTCATGATGGATAGGCCGGATCTTTGTAACATAGCAATAAGTAAGGTCTTTTACCTGCTTTTTGTAACATAACAATGAGTAAGGTCTTTTACCTGCTTTTTGTAACATAACAATGAGTAAGGTCTTTTTACCTGCTCTTTTGTAATGTTAACAGACAAAGAGTAAGGTATTTTACCTGCTTTTTGTAAAGTGTCTCGAGATAACACTTGTTATGAGTTGACGCTATACAAATAAAAATTGATTGATTGATTGATTGATCGTAGCGCTAGCGTGTATACACTCTATGCACTGTGCAGCAGTCACAGTATAAACGTCAGCCCCCCTCCCATTGGCTCTAGGTGAATTCTCCTGATAATATCCGGCTGCTTTCTCAAATCAGCTCACTCGGACTTATACTAGAGTGCTGGCAGGAGAAATTCCGGGTGAAGTCAGAACGAAAAATTTGGCTGTTTGCGTTCACATATATAGATTTCTGCAAGTGTGAAAGACCTTTTACTTGCCCGTTTTACATCTTTTCTGTGAGGTCTCATGGGAAAGCCCTTTAAAGGCGGTCTATGTATTAAAACATTAATACATTAATTAATACATTAGATATGGATAAAGTTATGATTCAGGGGGGCACATTGTTGAGTTGGTTCACTCCTGGTAAAGTTCCTGGTTCAAATGTCCATCTGGCAGGGACTGTTATGTCTAAATTTGACATGTTCTCCCCCTGTATGTGTAGGTTCTGGTTAATTGATATCCCGTAGGTTTGAGTATGTGTGTGAATGGTTGTCTATATGTCAACTCTATGATTGACAGGCAATCTGTCTAGACCCTATCTCTCACCCAATGACAACTGGGATTGGCTGCAGTCTCCTCTACACTTAAAAAGATAAGGGCTATAGATAATGGATTGATGGATAGTTATATTCCCATTGTTTCACCAATAGTTTATCTTTCCTGCTCCCTACACTGTTAAAAGCCCCTCCAGTGAATGTTGTGGTGTATAAAAATGCCTCTTTGTGATAAGAACATAATTCTTTTCTACTGGCCTTCTGAGGAAAATGGTGAAACGACCCATACAGGACAAATTTGCATCAATCTAAACATAATCTATTTTCAACAGTTTTGTCCCCTTGCACAGTGCAGCTCTTACATCTTTGTGATCCATAAAAGGTCACTGCCACACAAAACGCACAATAGCAGCGACATTTTCACATAACAGTCTCCAAACACTGGCGGTAAACCCTGGAGACAAGCTTGCCGCCTCTGTCCCAGAATAAGAAACAAGTCAAGTCCTCTTTCAGCACTCACCTTTACGGTTCACCTCCTCACTACACTTTACTAAACCTCGTTCATGTAAATGCAGATTTCCCCGTCACATATTTTCTGTTATTCTATTTTCACATTCGTCCCAAGACTGTACATGCATGATATGAATCAACAACCTGTTCTTGTGTCGTGAAACTTGAATCAAATCTGCTCTTTTGTTAAACATGGTCACACTCTCAGAGGGCTCAGCCGAACGCTGTTCAGTCTGTCGTGTTTTATAAAGCAATGACAACATGGAGATAGTCTCAGAGAATGTGAGAAAAAGCCTTAACACCTATTCCACATAACACATTATATGAGTACAAAATAATACAATCATGTAATGGGTTCATTCTTCGGTCGTTTCATGGGATCATAACAGAAGTGTGTTTGTGATCTGTTTGCCCTCTGGAGGCATATAAAGTTGATTTAACAGTATTGACAGCACATAAGAACATTTGAACAGTAGAGCAGTAATGTGTCGTCCTGCTGATGAAACATCAGGCAGCGATGACTCTACTGCACAGCCTCAGGGATACACACAAATAAGACTGTGTGTGTGCGTCTCTGAGCATGAATTTTTGTCCTGCATGTACCCTGCAGGGTGGTTATGTGGATCTGTAATCATGTGAGCATGTGTGTGTATGAGAGACTTTGTGTGTGTGTGTGTGTGTTCGTGCGTGTGTGTGTATGTGTGTGTGTGTGTGTGTGTGTGTGTGTGTGTGTGTGTGTGTGTGTGTGTGTGTGTGTGTGTGTGGTGGGGAGACAGATTGCTTGTGTGCAAGATGAAAAACAAAAACTGAGACACAATTGTGGTGTGGATAGAATACAAGAATGAAACCTCTGATATGATTGGAAACACATTAAGAGATGAAGGAGCAGAGCGCCTGAATCTTCTGAAGAGCTCTCAAATGCTGGTTCCCTTTTTCTTAATTCCAATAAGAACACATTTCCAATCCTTGTTACTTAAAGCAACAAGGGCAGTGAATAATTTATTGTTTAGAGTATTGAGTAGAAGATGTAAAAAAGCCTTTTAACAAATTGCATGACTTGTGCTTTTCAGTTCCTCTTTGTATTTGAATTACTCAAACAAGCAATAACTTAATTGTTGGCCTCTAGGGGTCAGTGTAAACAGGCTTACACAACTTTAACATATTGTTATTTTTAAACAGATGTGAATTTATTCGCACCCAACTCGCACCAAATCACTAAGGCATGGCAGGCAACATTTGATCAAGTCTGAGGTTTACATAAGCTGAGGAGATTTTCACATTTTGTTAAGTGACCACAATAACCACACCATGACAACATAACTTCAGTTGCTCTGAGTTAACAAGGCAGTTGCTAACACGACACCTAATGAGACCACAGAGGTTGTCTGGTACTTCAGATGTCATCAGAACAGAAAAATCGACAAGCAGGAAGCTTATTGGCTATGTGGAAGTCACACAGGTTTAGTGTGAGTCCTTATTAGCCCACATTACTCTGACAATTGTTAATCTTAAACACTGACATTTAACAGTTCACGGTTAATCACATTTAATCACGTTTGAAATTCCTTAATTTTACATTTCAAAAAGGTTTTTTATGTTTTTTATGCATAGACCATAGTAGGTGGTATGCCAAAACCTCCTACCACATACCACTTCATACTACTATTGAACGTTATATGTATTATGACTATGATTATGCCAGTAGGTGTTTTTTTTAGGCTGGTTTCAGATCTTGAAATGTGGAAGTAAACAACAGCCCGGCCGATGGCAAACACCGTTGGTATCTTTGTGTGGTTTGGTCTGACTGTGATTATTTCCCCTGTTACAATGGATGTTGCTGCCACTTGGATCTATGGTCTGATGGATAGTGTGATTTGTTTTCAAAATCAGTACGACATCCGGGTATTTTTGGAATACTGATCTCTCATTTGTTCACATACTGCAAACTGCATTTTGGCTGAATCAGTACGTACCACTTATAGTTGGTGGTTTCGAAAACAGCCTGGGACTAGAGGGAGACACAACTAGGAGGTGGCTTAGCTACGGTGCGCCTAAAGGGACTAAAATGGCAGGTCACCAATGATTATAAAAATGAATGCATTAATTTCCTAAATCACATCCTGATTACGGTTAACACTGACAACCCTACTTACATATTTTGGACTTAAGCAACTATACTGTATGTTCCACTTTGTTCACCTGCCAGTTGCTAGCTGTGTCTGTCAGTACAGTTGTTGCTGAAAAGGCAGCGTGTAGGGGTTTGAAGAGCTTTTCCTAACATGACTTTGTGTTAGCTGAAAACAAGTTATGAAAAACTAAAACAGAGGGCTAATAGATACTAAAACACTCTTTCTATGGACTAGTGGCTTTAAGATGTAAGATGAGTCCGAGTCATTCATTGACATGATGTCCATTGTCGTGTTTGTGTAGGTCATTCCAGATGTGTTTGTTCACCACCTTATTTGCCTCTATGAAGGTTTATTCTCTGGTGGGCCCACTGCCCAACAGACCTGTAGTATTGCTTAATATGTAACTATATCAGCTAAAAGACCGTGTTTCATTTAATATACATTTTTAAAGCTTGTTTCATTCCATAAACTTTTTTTTTTAATTCTGATTCATCCCGAGGTAAAAACAAATCTGCCCTCATTTTTAATGTTGTATTTATGCTTTGTTGTCATGGTCAGTCCAGTCCTGGAACAAACAAAACCTAAAAACATCAACCCAATGCTTCAGTGACGCCTTTGTACTGTACATGAATGCAAGTTGAATAAATAATGTCCGTTTCAAAGCCAAAGCTTGTGTTTTTCAAACACTGCATTTTTTATGTATTGGTAAAAATCTCCTCAAAATATTTGATCACGTCCTTGATCAGCTTGATCTCGTCATTCCGTGTTACACAGAGAGTCAGAACGGACAGAAAACAAAACAATATATGATTTAGATCATTCATCTGTTATTGTCTCTTTAAAAATGGATTGTTTCTGTACCTTCCAAACATCTATTTTCCCGCCTAAATCATGATCAAAGTGAACGCCTTACTTCTTCACTGATTCAATTCATTCTTTCTTGTGACTTTATCCACATCCATCGTTTTGTTCTATTCTCTAAAATAAATGACCAGGTCTGTAAGAGAAATAAAAAAGATGTTACCTGGAATGTTTCCAGAACCGTTTCACCATTTTTCCTTGCTTTCTTCTCACTGTTTCCCCTCTCTGTGTTTGGGAAATATGTCTTTCTTTATCACAGGCGACATGGCAGGATGGGCCTGTCTGAAGCAGGTAATGATTTTTTTGTTCTTATTTCTGCTTTGAGAGGGATCACAGTAGTGCTGGTTATCAGGCCATTTATTACCCTGCCAGCTCGCCACTCTGCTGTCTGAGTAAATGCAATCTCTCCTGATTCACGCAATTACCCCGAGATAGAGAGGGGAAGAGAAATATCTCGCACAGTGGCATTGTGGGTCACAGATGGTTTAGGGAAATGCACCGAGAAGGAAGGGAAAACTTCTGTAGTCTATAGATGTTTGTTTGTGTGCTGAAGTTGGTGTGTATATGATTTAAGGTTTCTACAACAGAAATAAATACCAGGGGAATAAACCATCCACACACTATAAAATCGTCTTTAGGGATCCATTATGAGGATTATAAATCTGCATTACACATTCCTCACTATAGCTTATCACTACCTTGAGAGCACATCCATCCTGATTTCCTTCACTAATTAACTTTCTGCTTGTTTACTACCTGAGGCTGTGAAGACCAAACACAAAGGAAGTCAGTGTGTGTTTGTATGTTTCACAGTCTGTTAAGTTAAAGGTTCTGAGTCAACCCATAACAGCTATTACAATTAAATATTAGTATGAAGAATGATCAGACAGAATTTATAATAGTTAATGTTCTTTTTGAATTTTAATTGAATACAAAGGGCTTAGATAATAATAATTGTAACACAACATTATACCATTGATGCCTTTTTTTGTTTCTTATTTCTCTGTCCAAAAAACAAGTGTGACACTTCATCTTAACTTTGAACCAGCAGCTGACGAATCAAGGTCCGGAAAGTTGGTTTTCGTCTTTCAGATCAGAAGAAAGCTTGATACAGCCAAAAAAATCC
Source organism: Labrus mixtus (assembly GCF_963584025.1). Lineage (NCBI taxonomy): Eukaryota > Metazoa > Chordata > Actinopteri > Labriformes > Labridae > Labrus > Labrus mixtus. The sequence continues at coordinate 18,870,665 of NC_083622.1, read as the reverse complement.
ACAACCAGTTAGTAAGTGACCCTCGGAGATTGTGGAGATTGTTTCTCTTTGTTTAGAAGGAGATGCAAGTTCATTTCTAAAGCACATTTCAGCAACAAGGCAATTCAAAGTGCTTCACATCAAAAGCATCAAGACAAAGGGGAAAAGAAACAAAACAAGCATTAACAATAAGAAAGAAGATTAAATATAGAAATCTGTTAAAACATATGATCTAAAGGAAATAACAAAATATGACATTCAGTAAAAACAAGAAATAAAAAATACCAAAAATATAAATGAGCTCAAATGATAATATCTGCTCTGCATGCCTTTCAATGTGAAATTGCTCTTAAGTCCCTGACTATAGAGTCTTATCTAACTGACAAAAGAAGGTAATAAGTTTCCTGTAGAGTTTCCCTGTATGCAGTGTTACAGCAAAATCGGATTTTCATCAAGCTTAGAGGAAAGATGAAACTTTGGGCAAAGAAAAGAAAATACATTTTGGAACATATGTGGTTCAGAGACAAGAAAAAGCAAGAAGTGTAAGACGGGTGTCTAAATTATAGCGCATCTGTTTCTAGGATTTAAAGTTTTCTGTGGGTGTGTGCTAAAAGACCCTTGATTTTTTGTAAGAACTGGTTTTGATGCTTTATCGTTGATGTAATTGTACTGAAAGCATTATTTTTTTAAAGTTAGGTGTGTCTTTCTTTAACCGATATGTGTTCAGTAATGGTATCAGTTTTTAAGAACAGAATAAATATTGAGTTAGAGTTAGAAAGAAGGTTAAGACCCTATTTTGATACAGATCTTATATTTGATCAGATATATTCACATACTGAATGCTTGCAGATTGCACTCTATAGCTAAAGATTATCAACAAAGCTATGTCTTAAAATTCATCTTTAAAGCCAACATTGTGAAGAAGTCTAGACGCTAACAATATTGAGTTTTAAGAGCCACAGTTCCATGACATCTGAAAAACTGCCATCTGCTACCACAGAGGACTGCCTGATCCTTTTGAAAGCTCTGGAGCAAGTCAGCAAGGAGATCTTGGTTAGAGGTTGTTGCTGATTTTCTTTAACTGTCAATAAAAGAAGTGATTTGACACTTAATAATATGACTCTCCTCTCCTCTCCTCTCCTCTCCTCTCCTCTCCTCTCCTCTCCTCTCCTCTCCTCTCCTCTCCTCTCCTCTCCTCTCCTATCCTCTCTTCTCCTCTCCTCTGTTTTGGGACACTCTATCCTGGGCTAATGTACGCTGCATTCTGTTTCACCGGTACAGCGGGAGTCATCAAAAACTGCAAAGAAACAGGCCACATTTCTCCCCTAGCCCAGCACTTCTGTGTGTGTGTGTGTGTGTGTGTGTGACCATGCATGTGTGTGTGTGTGTGTGTGTGTGTGTGTGTGCCTGATGAGAAGAGCTGCTCAGCAATATTTAGCGTTACTGCGACAGAACAGCTTTAGGACAGAACAGAACAAGGCTCACCTTCAGAAAATAGAGGCAAAAAGAGATGCATTGAGAGAGGGGAAGAGACCGAAATATATTGTGAGTTTTGATGCTCCCTGAAGAAATGTTTTACTTTAAGTGGGAGGGGAAAAAATGCACTATAATAAACAGTGAAATCCAGTACGTCTCCTAACAAGAGTCCTCAGCCCTGTTGGAGAAAAAGAGGGATAAGAAAGACATGACCTTTTATCCTGGAAGAGACAAACCTTTAATATGGATTTTAAATGTCCAGGAACAAGACGGTAGTGGTAAAATGTATTTTAACACACACACAAAAATAGTGATTAAGTCTGTGCAATGGATTTTTTTCCATCAGTGATTTTGAAAACACCAAGTCAGTGATTGTGTGTGTGTACGTTTGGGTAAATGTGTGGTAATGAGACATTTGCGTTGTGTGTTGTGTGCAGTGTGTTTGTTTGTGTGTGTTTGCACCTGCTCACATCGGGGTTCAATGTAGCAGATGCCTGTTTGTCACATGCACCTTGCACCATACACACACCCACGTCCTCCTACACACACATGTACACAGAGCAGCTGGGCAGCGTCCCTGCTTTTGGTGAACAACACATGTGTAGGCCTTCAACACGGTGCAGCATCAATTAAAGCAACAGGACATCAATCACAAGTCACCACAGAGCTGCATCTCTCTCTCTGATGTAAGAGAGTTGCAAATTCAAAACACACACAAAAATGACAAACACAAACACTAAGGAAACCACGCTTCGATTGAAATGAATACACTGCAAAATCAACCCATAAATGTTTAAAAAATGTATAGAGCTATTTTGTGTTTTTATATTTACAGCATTTATGAATTTGCAGAATGTGTCCACTGCATTGATTTTCAACTTGTCGGCCACCGTAATATGCCAAGTATGCCTAGTGAATTTTAATAATTTCAATAAGACAAAAGCACAAATTAGACATTAGACTTTATGGAATGTGGAGCACAACAAACACCCATACGTTTACACATTTAGTCATAGTGGATAACTCCCACGAAGAGAAAATGTGAAAAATAAAGAGGACAGCCATATCCCCTTAGTTTATTATGAACAGCTTTTTTTGTCTCTTTAGGAATGCAGAACTTCCTGCTTTTTTTTAACAGAGGAATTAAAGGTCACAAATTATACTTATTTTCAACCTGTTTAAATAATTGTCAGAGTTTCCCAAAGCATGTTTGTGAAGAGGAAACTCTCACTCTAAACTCTAACTCTTTCTTGTGAAAAATCCTCTCTGATCCTGTATTTCATCATGTCTATTAACCCCTCTATTTCCGCCATGCTCAGAACAAGCTGTTTCTGTGTCTGCAGCTTTAAATACACGTGCGCTGTGTTCGACCACCCCGCTCTCTGGAAGCGGATGTAGCTCAGGTTTTCTAGCTTCATGCCCAAGAAGGCGGACTCAGAGGGCAGAACAAACACCTAGCTGTGGGATTGTCACCCACCTGGGGGAGGGGTTACTGCCCTTTGTGATGTCACAAAGGAAAAAATCTCCCAACTGCCTTTTTGAGCTCACATTTCCTGAAAAGTGGAGCAGGCAAAAGACATAGAGGATGTGCTTTTCTCATAATTGGGGGATTTGTAGACAGGCTAGGGACAAATATTAGTATAAGAAAACCATGGTTAGGTGTATTTAGCATAATATGTTACCTTTAACTTGCATTTTAAACTGTAGTATTAAACCTTTATATAAAATTTGTTTTAATTAAATGCTTAAAATGTTGCAATTTCTCATGCCATTATCCAGACAAAAAAACGTTATACTGTAAGAGCTGAAAGTTTGTCTTTCACTGACATCGATTAACTCAGCTGTACACTACAGCTTTAAGAAAGTTGACTAAGAATGGACTTTGTTTATTCAAGCTGTAATATAAGGAACTTTTTTTTAAATATACAATTAGTTTTGTAGTAATTTTCACTGAAGCTTCAATGTTTGCATGGTTAGATTTTCTCTAAAGGTCTCCTGAAGAAAAAAAAAAGAAAATCTGTATTTTTTCCCAAAAATAAATAGTGGTGCTGTTAGAGAGGTGTGAAGATGGCACAGACAACAGAACACCCAGAGCTTTCACCTTTAGGCTGCAGTCCACACTCACATGTGTGCTACAGTGAAATATTGCCCTTTTTATCTTGAGAATTACACTCACATGACTCAGTGTCACTTTAGTACTTTTGTCTTTGCTTGTCGAATAGATAACAAATATGTACAGAAATATTTGCTGTATATTTTACAATTGTTGGTTTTGGGTCAATCCTGTGTGTGTACAAGTGTGCATGTTTGTTTCTGTCAGTGTATCTTGGTTTATGTGCGTTTACATGGCCTTGAATGATGATTAACTATGTTATTAATGTTGTGGGTTATTTTAGTCGACTGACAGTTGTTCTGGTGGTGGTTATATATCCTGTGTGTGTGGTAAACCAGTTGTGTGTGTGTGTGCATGTGTTTAATTGGACCTCCCTGAGCCAGTCTCCAGGTGATGGAACTCATCTGCTCTGCCCCTGATTAAGGACAACAGATGGACTGGTATCAAAACACATGCACGCAGCAACGCACAAACGCACTCACTTAGACACACACACACACACACACACACACACACACACACACACACACACACACACACACACACATGCACACACACACGCACGCACACACACACACACACACACACACTATACAATCATGACTCATCATCAGACACGTTCAATGCACGTATTGCTCATGTCAGGTCCTCTAATCAATGATAAACTGTACTATAATATTTCTTCCTCCTGCAGGATCAATACATCTCAGATGCCTCAATCTTCATCATTATCACACATCTCTTCATCACTGTGTACTTCTCCGTCTAATACAATCACACGAGGTTGGATCAAAAAAAAAAACTGTATTCCAAAAAAGATGTGAACAAAAATGTTGCAATATTAAGAGCATCAAAACTGCCTTTTCAGGGACATACAGTATTAAGGGAAACTTACTAAATAATCTAAATGTGAAAAATGAACATTTCTACTTGTACATTCAGACTCACAAGAGAGTCTTTGACTTGAGGTCGTCTTTGAAGCACACGACCTCTGACCTGATTTTATAGTAGTCAAATCCTATGGCAAGAATGAACGACCAAAAAAGAAAAAGAAATAAAGCAAATATTTGGCTTTACACTTTGTCACTTAAATTTGTCTTTAAGGACACTATTGCCATGCTTTATGTACTTCCACAACAGTACACATAACACCTTAGAAATCTGCATAAGGTGACCATAAGGACCAGATAAACAAATACAAATTCAGTGCTTACACACCATTTTGCTGTAGGGGTGTTTATTTTTTTGGATCAATGTTTTTGTTTGCATTTCAATAAAAAAAAAAAAAAGTTCCTTTATTTATATGTCAAAATGCTTTAAGCAGTTAAATTTACCTGTTATATGTTTTATTCTCACATTATTAAATCTATCTCTCCAAAAAAAAATCATAACCCACAATAAGTGAATTGTTTTTTATCATAAACTTGAAAAATTGCAATAAAAGCTCCAATAAACTCGAATACCTCAGTGGAAAGATATAGGATAGAAATTACTATGGATACTTCATATTTTAGGGTGTATCTCTGGAGATCTGAGTCATCCACTGAGCCTTTACCTCAGTTTTTTGGGATGTTCGAAACTTTCGGGAACATCTGTTAGTCTGTCCTAAAGCACACCTGCTCCATTAAAACACAGCCATACCTTTGAATCTTGGGATTTGTATTAATTAAACATATCTATACACAATCCTGGGTCTCAATGTTCATTTTGAAGGTCTCTGGCTAGTTATCAAAATTAAACACAAGGTTTTAGAAGGTCCACGACTTAACTTCTTAATAATCCTCATCCTACTTGTCATACACTTACAGATAATGATTTTTTTTTTACTGCATTTACAAAAAAATATAATTGGCTTCATTACTACTTAGGGTAGGACTCAATGTGAGACAGCAGAAAAGGAGAATAAGAATAAATAAAGGACACAGCAGATTATTTATTAAGCTTTAATTGATCCTTGATGTTGTTATATAATTTCGACTAAATCCTGGATCTTGCTGTAAAACTTGTCAGTGGACCCAGTGTGACCCTGCGGCAGATATTACCCTGCTCCATATTAATCCTGCAGTCACTGTAAAACACTCAATTTGGTCTACATCCATTCACCCTCTGGGCCACATTAATGATAATTACCACGCTCTCAGCATGTTAATATCTCTTCATAGAGTCCATGTTGTTGCGATAAAAAAATACATTGAAAAATGCTTACAGCACATAATAAAAGAAGAGGAGAACCCTAAAAAAAATAGGATACCTGATATAAAGCACAATGGAGCAATATTTAAAATTCATGTTGAATTCTGCGATAGCTGAATCAAATCGATGAGTGCTTAAAAAACATAATAACTACAAATTTTATCTCCCCCAAACATGGTGACTGGCCTCTCTCTCTCTCTCTCTCTCTCTCTCTCTCACACACACACACACACACACACACACACACACACACACACACTCCCTAAAAATGTAAAGAAAGGGGATGAAGGAAAGTCGAAGAGGGAAAATGAAAGACAGAGAAAGAAAGGGGGGGGGGGGGGGGGGGGGGTGATAACAGCTTCAATAAATCATCCGGACCAGTCGCCGCTCCCCGGGGATGTGGGATGGATTAAATTAAGCACTCCCTCTACCCGTGTGTCTATCCATCTCTCTGTTTCTCCTGTTTCTCTCTCTCTCTCTCTCCCTCTCTCTCTGCGCGCGCTATAAATGCCAACAGCTGATCGCGAGACGCCACACTCACGGGAACAGCTCGCGGATGCTGTAGAAAGAGAGCGAGAGAGACCGAGGGAGAGAGAGAGAGAGAGAGAGAGAAGAGAGAGAGGGGGATACAGAGAGAAGAAGAGGGGATGTTTGTTGGAACTCTTTTTTTGTGATGTTTGACTGTAAGTAAGTGGTCGTTACCGGGAATGAAGGACTATTTCTGCAGCAAAGAGGGACGATCGAGGTGTTCGACATTTTTTTGAAAAGCTTCCAAAATCCGTTTTTAATACCCTCTTATTTACTTCGCATCCCTCCCTCCTCTTCCATCTCTTCTCCCTTTTCTTTAAGGAGGCCCACGAGACGCTGCGCGCGCCACAGGGTGCCTTCGATCGCCTCTTGTTTTTGTTTGTTTGTGCGAGGCTGTGTGCGCGCGAGGTACCCCCCGGAGGGAGCTGTCCGGTGCTGAAGTTGCATTTCTCGCCTTCTTTTGCACAAGGACTAAAACAGAAGACGGCCAAAGAGACTGCAACAGAAAAGAAGCAGATACAATTGGCGGCGAACTATTTAACCGGACCAACTCGCAGCTCGCGCTTCCTCCAAAAACCTGACGACAATCTTTCTTCCGTTTCGCCTCTTCGTCTTGTTGGTGTGTAAACGGGCGAATCAGCACGCTGGCCAGGCCGTCGGCGTCCTGCTGTGTTTGTGAGCGTGTGCCGCTGTGTTTGTGACAGTGTGTGTTGGTGTCGCACCACCATGCCAAGGTCTTTCCTGGTGAAAAAGGTGAAATTGGATGATTTCACCACCGGGGCGGATCTGGAGAATGTCTACCGTCACCGGACAGACCTCAGCCTGCGGCTCCATGAAAAAGGTAGGTCAGGCTGATAACAAAACCAGCATTAACAGGTGTCTCACAAACAAGTCTGTCTCACCGAGGAAGAGGAGGAGGTCGGGAAATGCTGTGTGTCTCTGTAAGAGGTGGATTTACCTGATTTGAGCTGGCATTCCTTGACTGAGATTTTTTGTTTAACTGACCTAAATGGTCGTCACAATGCAAACATGCAACTCAAAACAAAAGACAACTAAAAGTCCAACTCTTTCTTTGCTTTCTTTTCATATTTCCCACGATTGAATCCTGTGTTTTTCAGCCTTATTAGTTAAACCTGAAATATTGGCTTCATGTAGGTCGGTGCATGCAGATAAACAGTAATCAGTGATTACAGAACAAATACACAAAGCACTCGTGTCCTTTCTGATGAGAAATACAATCTTCAAAGGCCCTCATTATGTACCAAATCAAGTCATTCGGCATGACTTCAAAGACTCATTCTTGTCAGTGCACTTCACAGGACTGCAAGAGGAGCACGTGTAGGATGAGATGGACACAGAAAACTGCCAGTCTCAATAAGCACCAACTCCCTGCTGCTCAGTGAGTGTTAGCACACCACATGAGCCGACACTTTATTTACTAGGCATGGAAACGCTGAGGCAGGCTTGATTTGAAGTGTTTGGTCGGCTGTAGGAGTTGAGTCGCCTCCGGAGCGGAATAGGTCACTCAAGAAATCAACTAAATCCAGCAAGTCCCGTGTTTGATCGATTGAGGGTCACAGTCAGTGGGGACTCTCCTAGACTCTACACATGCTAAAGTCAGGTTCAAAGGGATAAAGAAGGTCATTGGGCCTAAGTATACGGTCCACTTGTAGCCTACTTTAATTTGTGGAATTAGATCTCAATCAATGTGAAGGGCAATATTCTTTTACAGGCCACTTGATACTTATTCCACCAACAACTGTGTCCATTAACCGCCAAATAAGCAACACTTTAGTTATACTTTATGTAACAATGCTGTGGAAAGAAACATTTTAAACAATGGTCCAGTGTTAGTTGGTTGCATATAAAATCTGATGCATTCTGCGTGAGGCTTTTTGCTCCATGTCCAGGTATGCTTGTCTCGTTTTTGCAGCGTCGGCAGATTCTTGCACGAAGAAATGTCGCCTATATTTCCATTTGAGTGTTTTCTTTTTTTTTTCGTTTTTACATTATCGCTGTGTATACTGCCCACCCTGACCACTCTTATCTCAGCTTCAATCACAGATGAGCTGTTGAATACAGCAAGTTAAAGGCAACAGATTGTGAATCTTCTGAAGTGACATTTTTATTCCAATGGAGTCATTATGTTAGATTATTGAATATGTACATATATTTTTATATTAAATGTTCTTCTTTCATTGTTATGATCCATTGTTTAGTGCTGCTCTGTGCTCCTCTGAAGCTGTGAACTCCCTCTAACCGTATGCGTCACACTTTGACGAAAAACAAGATATGCTTTTAGCGGTGTAAATTAATCCACTGAATCGTTTCTAACACCTCGGTGACATTGACACACTGTTGCACATGAACATGTGTGTTCAACTGCGCAGCTCCTCCTGTATTTCTGCGCTCGTGAAGCCAAAAGCTGTCAGTCAGCTGTGTGTTTATAATGTTGAGGTTAACAAGCCCAGCTCGCGCTGACACGCGATCTGCCGCCTCAGCAGCAGCGTGCGGCGCGTGCCTGTCCCGGCCACCTTTTGTCTCCATCTCTTACATCTGTTGCTAACAGCTCGATGCGGCTTTTACATACAGAACAGCACTGCACGTCAGGAGTAGCACTCTGCTTTTGGAATAATTTATGTCCCATGTCACCCGTGTATGTGAGGGGACTGTGTATTCAGATGGGACGCTGAAGCAGATATGTAGTGGCTGATGTATAGAGCTTGTTGCTTCAGCATCTTCCGCAAAGCCTCCAGAGATTAATCAATTAAGGCAAGGACAAATTGAAGTGTAGATCAAGTTTTTTCCCCAAAGTTGCACCTCCATGACAAATTAACCAGATGCATATGATGGACTATAACTTCAACTGTTGATAATATGCAGCTTTTTTCAATGTTATTTTTGCGTGTTTCAAATCATTTTACTTAATAACAAGTATAGTTCTGGGTATGCATTGGGTCTGTAATAGCTGTTATTTTCTATAAAGAGAAAACAGTGGAATTAAAAAGCCTATGTTGCTGCTATTTATGTAACATTTTGTGTATTAATACCAGTATTCATTGACAGTTAAGTCTTTATTTAAGCCTTCAATAGATATGGTAACAATTAATCCACAGCAAACGACTTTCACACTAATAATATATTTGAAAGACAGAAAGGAGAAACTGCAAGTGGTGAATGAAAGCAAATGAAAGTAATGTGTATAATTAATTGCACATGCAAAACTGAATAGAATTAGTTTTTTTCCAGTTGCTTCTGCTTCTATATTTATTTCCTGTAAACCGATAGATACCACGTGTGAAAAAGTCTCCCCTTGGAGACCTTAAACCACCTCATGTGTAAAAACCATCCCCACTGTTGCCTGCTCTCTCTGAGCGTGTACAGCAGTCTCACAGTCCAGCTATACCTGCACCTCACTGATCTGTCCATGGTGCTGAGTTCAGGGTCAGTGTGTGTGAATTTGTTTATCTTTCACAGAGAAAGTGTTTTAACTGTAACCTTTGACAACTGGATTATCTGTGGACTAATGCTGCAGGCTTTCTTCATTTTCACACTCCACAAGCCACAGGTGTGCAGGAGAGAGACACATGCTCTTTGTAACAATACACCAATTCAGATAATGTTAAAGGGGTTTGTTGACATCTTGTTTTATCTGTTTCAATCTTTAGAAGGGTGCCTTTTGTTTAAACAAAAAATATTGCATATAACATCAAATCCTCTTGTGGTACAGAATACCAGGCTCTACATGTAAAGTTTGGAATATTATGTGTCACATATAATGCTGCCGTCTTTGTTTAAATTGCGTCTTGTTTCTCAGAACCACACGTTTGCATGTTAGCATTTGTGTCTGAGCAAGTTACAGGTTGTATGAACCAACTGAATATTTACATCAACCAAACATCTTGATGATTTGTAATATGATTAATGTTCTCAAGTGGGACACAGTATTAGAAAAAAAATGCCATAAAGCTGTCTTGTGGGGCTGTATATCACTAATGGAGTAATAGAGCTGATTACTGGGTTAGCACTTATTTTAACACCGACTCAGTGATCCTGCTCAGTGTAATGACTACTGTCATTACTGTCTCTGTAAAGACAGATAAGCTGGAGGAAAGACGACTATCTGATTTCACTCTGTTCTTCCTGTACAGCTGGCTGCAGCAGTCTGATGGCATTGATCCAAACTTTCTTTTTTCCTGTTAGACACACATGTGCAGGAGTGTACGTCTGTTACATTTCTTATTAGTTATCTCATAGTAAATGTTCATCTTTTAAAACCATGATATCATGACTGTGTTAGGCACACATTTACAAGCTGTACAGAAACTCAATCTGCATGAAATGCTTCTGAAGGTTTGCAACACAGTTTTGAACTTAATACTGTTTTCTTTTTTTCGTATCAGCTGGTTACATCAGTGACTACATCAGCCCTGTTGTGTACGATGGAGAGAGTGACAGTGGGATCAAGGTACCCTCCCCTGACCCCCTCTACGACGGGATCCACAGTGACTATGGGGCCCCTGACTCTGAGTCTCCAGACAGTCCCAGCTCTGAAATCACTGACGGCTACATCAATGGAGACGCTGCGGTGAGCGAGGGTTACTCAGTCGATGCCTTCTTCATCACTGACGGCCGCTCGAGAAGGAAAGCCATCGGCAGTCCCAGGAGCATCCAGAGGCACACCTGCAACGAGTGCGGCAAAACCTACGCCACGTCTTCCAACCTGAGCAGGCACAAACAGACGCACCGCTCTCTGGACAGCAAGCTGGCAAAGAAATGTCCCACCTGCGGGAAGGTGTACGTGTCCATGCCCGCCATGGCCATGCACCTGCTCACGCACGACCTCAAGCACAAGTGTGACGTGTGCGGGAAAGCGTTCAGTCGACCGTGGCTTTTGCAGGGCCACATGCGCTCGCACACGGGAGAGAAACCCTTTGGATGCGCCCACTGTGGGAAGGCCTTCGCAGACCGCTCCAACCTTCGCGCTCACATGCAGACCCACTCGGCCTTCAAGCACTTCAAGTGCAAACGCTGCGACAAGACCTTCGCGCTCAAGAGTTACCTGAACAAGCACTATGAATCCGCCTGCTTCAAAGGCCCCTACTCTCCTCTAGGCCCCCTAGATGCATGACCCCCTGCGTAGATAAAACAAGAGACAAAACTGCAGACATGAATTACCATTATCCTTACACTCTGAACTGCAGACACAAACAATCTATTTTTGCTCAGAATATGACCTTGCTTCCCTTCCTCCTTCCCCCCTCTCATCCCCCCCCCCCCTCCCCCTCTGCCACCTCGCTTTTCCTTGGAGCCTATTCATGAAAATGAAGATGATGAAGATAGCACAATTTTTTCTCCTTGAGATTTGCCCACTTAAGGATTAAACTGATCTACGCATGCACTTCCTCAAAAACTGATCACCTCCTCTTCCTCTGTCCGTTGTGGATAGAGACAATAATAAAACACGGCTTCCTCCTGGCATCTAGATACAGTATTGCACCGTATTTTTTGGGACACTGATGAAGATGAGGATGAAGACAAAGACAATTGTAAGCCTATAGCTTCTGCACTTGAGTGCAGTGAAAGCGTTTTTCATTCTGAATTTGTTTTTTGGGGGATTAATAGTAATAATAATAGTAATAATAATGATAATAATGTTTTGCTGCACCAAGTGACCATATTCTCTCCACTATTGAGGTAAAACAAACTATTTATTTATTTATTGACTTATTTATTTATTTTGGCATTTTTTAGTTTTATTTGTATGTTTATACTTGATTTGATATTAATGAAAGCGTTAACTTATTTTTTGCACTTTAATTTCTCTGTATGTATGTAGGATATTTGCCAACCTCTTTCTATCACCACAGGCCAAAGCATATGTCACTTTTTGAGTACATTTTTTTTTTCTATTATGTTTTTTTAAAAACCTTTTTTTTCTTATTAACGTTATTGCATGCAAAAAACGAAAAAAGAAATCTATGCCAACATCATAAAAAGCTTATGATTTTTTGCCAAAATCCTATAGATAGAAACTTGAGGGCAATATTTTTCTCTTGGAGCCTCCGTAGAACTCTTTAAAAGCAATAATCACCTAATGCATGGTATTTTATGATGAAGTTATGAAGTATTACCTACTACTGTATAGCAGTCTAAAAATCAGGTATGTTTTACTTCACCTATAGTCATAAACAGAAAAATAATATAACAGACATCAGGGAACATGCCAATGTAGTGTTAGAGCAACGAAAATAAAAGTCCTGTCTTTCCTCTCTTGTTATGCACTGCCTGCCTCTTAGTAAGTAGAACTAAAGTAGGACGTAGGCTAGAGAGGCTGGGATCAGCTGCTTGCTGGGTGTGAGGCCTATTGTAGGACAACTATAAAACTGACAGACATGCGCTAGGCTAAGGCTAGCATTAAACAAGCCTGTTAAACGTACTTGGAGAGGCCTTATTTTGGATAATACTTTCAAATATGTTACTCAACAAGGATCCTTGGCCATACATGAAGGTAAATCAGTATATTAAAGGTTGTGAGATGTTAAAATGACACTTTTGTCATGCAGCAAAGTGATGCAACAACAGGCCTTTATCACCCATTTCAATAATCAATATGATACAAACAACCCAACCATATGATAACGTTAAAAAACCATCACATTTGAGAATTAAAAAAAAAAGAGATTTGCACTAGGCTAAAACGATAGTTAGCATATAGTCTGTAGTGACTGTTGGCATATTTTCAGTAGGAAACCTTGGCCAAAGTTTAGCCCAATGTCCAAGTTGCACTGTGGTCAACTCTAACTTCAATGCATTATTCAGTTACACTCCTAGTGCACTTCCAAACCATAAAGTGTGCATTCTTAAGCCACAGAAAAAGCATGCACTTTAGCTGAATGCTCCAATGCAGCTTAACTGTTACAGTCCAATAGTTATGTTACACAGAGTCTTTCTTGATCTGCAGTAGGCCTCATTTCACCCTTCTGGGCCGATCAGGGGCTAACTCTATGAGTGATATACCCACAGACAGGCTAACTCTAATCTACCCCAACCTGTAGATGGTTTGACCTTTGACTTTAGGTGGCCAATACCAGTGTTGCTGAACCCAGTTCTCTGCAGCTCAGAAACCTTTTCTACAGATTCATGGAGCTTCCTGAGAGACAGACTCAGCACACACAGATCTGCACATAATGTGAAGTGCTTGCCATACACTGTATATTCATTGTCACTTTGCATAGACACATGTGCACAAGGGCATGCACACATATGCTTACACAGAGTGTCTCCCGATAATCATGTCGGGGGGACTCACAAGGGGTCTCTGTCTACAGTCAAGTATTGATCAAATGAAAGAAACGGGTTTAATATTGAAATAGGGATCTCTGGCAATAGAACATTTGATAATTGCAGCTCGTCCTCAGGCATGACCATACTCCATTAGAGGCAGGTTGACTGATATTCAACACCAAATATGATCAAAGGGACAAAAGAAGATTCTGCACTGATGCACAGACACACTTCCTCATTTCATCCATCACTCCGAGATAAAAACAGTCAGATTGGCAATATTCCTGAGTGAAAAAGTTGACATTTTGTGATAAAAGTGTTGCCGGTGACGTGTCAGTCTTTAAAGCCTTAACATGGAAATCGTTTTTTTTATATAGAGGCAACTCTCAAGTCAATATGAAAGAGGCAGTTTTTGTGTTGTGAGTGGAGAAATCTTTCTCTGAGTCAACAAATCAGAGGTCCTATCTCTCTCGCTAATGTGTGAAGATTTGAGGCACTCTTGAATTGTATCAGATAATTAGTCATAGAGCTCTGACTTATTAGGGCTTCAATTGTATTTGTCTTTTTTTTTTATCTGTTGAATTTCAGCCTAGGCTAAAGCTCTCACAACAACCATACATACACAAGTAGGTAAAAACATGAAATTAGCTGCTTTACTACAAGGACTAATCTAAATGCAAAATTAAAGCACAAAGTGTGGCAAAGAGACCATAGAAAATATGCAATAAAAACAAAAGCATGACTTTCATCTTTCTGAAGAGATCTCACATTGATCCCTGGTAGAGATACTTTCTGTTATTATAAACACAGACTCAAATCTTGTTTCTCCATTTACATTTGATTGAAAACAGAAACAGTATTAACACAAATTTGTACCGTAGCAGTGGATCAGAGTGTGACGGGCACACAGTTAGTAAACAAACCACTAAGAGTTGCCTTGTATCGTCAGACCCATTTTTCAAATGCAAGTTAGATCTGAACCTCTTTAGTGTTTGATTTGCAAGGGGCGAAAGTGCATTTTGATTACAACCAATCAGAGCTACGGTAACATATGATGTAGTGATAGGTTGTTAAGCTAGGTAGCTGGTTCCAACATTCGGTGTATATATGTTCAACCAAAAACAAAGATGTTTGATTTGATTTAGTAGAAAACACTTGGCATCTGTAGGTAAAATGTACTAAGGTTCAAACATAACAAATAGAAAATTCAGAGCTTTACACATCAGTGGCAGCGATCAAGATTTTCTGTGGAAATGTGTCAACAATGCCCCTTCTTTTAGCCCCAGATTAGATGAGTGTTTGTGATTGGCCTCACCAGAATCAGGGTGGATTGAAATCTCTCTAAAAGGTAGTGGGGCCAGACGTATCTGCCAGAGCAAGTGTAACACGAGCTCACAGATGCGTTTTGTTCCCAGGCTAACTGAGAGTTTCTCCGGCTGCAGTGTCTCCAGCTGTTGTTTACGTGTCACAAATTGTATCATCGTGCATTAAACCTCTTTGCAACTTTGCACTGCAGTCTTCAAGTCTTGAGGGTATTTTGGCTGAAGTTGTTATTGAGTGGCTGTTCAGCGGTTTCAAGGCAGAGTGTGTGTGTGCGTCTGTCTCTGGGTGAGCTCCAGGTCTGTTCTCTCGAAGCACTTCCATTTTAGTCATCTCCACCTTAAAGAAAGTAGCACAATGAAACTAACTAGAATTCAGGTAGAGAAGAATTTAAAAAACCTTGTACTAGCTTGACCTCTCTTCTTTTTTTTTGTATTTCCGAGTTGAAGAATGATGATAACCTAAATAGTCGTTTATTGCAGGAGGGTTTGTAAGGAATCCTTGAATTGAGATGTTTTTACTGCTGTATAGCGATATCTGACACACCTTATCTCAGGAGGTTTGGCTCTCTGCTGCAGAGAGAGAATCTCCTGAGGGTTTTTTTGAGCCAGAATACAGACAATGTAAGCACAATGAACACAAAGCATTTTGTGGCACTTCATAATAAAGAATAATCTTAACCAACAGAGGCCATTTGTAGTACTTTGTGTCTCGTTTGTTGTACGATTACAACTCTGACTGTTTTGTTTACATACTTTATTAATGAGGGGAAATTCTGGATTTACACTCTTGTCTTTGAGACACATGCTCCTCACACAGAAATGCCTGAATTACAAACAGGACCTATGGACATGCATAGATGTCAGAGTGGGGCTGCTACACACTGCTGCACAGGGAGCGCCCCAGCAGCTATTGGGGGATCTGTGCCTTGCCCAAGGGCACCTTGGCAGTAGTTGGGAAGTGACCTGGCACCTCTCCAGCAACCAGACCTGCCCCCCGAAGACCCAACAGACCGAGCTGCTGTCGACCCCCATTTGAATAGTAACTTAGAATCCGCACTGGACGGAAGGCACTTCACTGGTGAGTAATACATGTATTTTTTATTCCATTTAAACTGTGAGCGAGGCCCATAATGCTAATTAAGTACCTTTAAGTCAGATGAGTGTTGAGTACATTTACATAGAATAACACTTATCTCTGAACTCTTCAGCCCATGCTTTGTGTTAGCTTTGTCAATATTGTATGTTTAAAGAGGGTCTGGTAGTGCAGTGTGCTCATTAGCACTCTTAAGGCTGGAAGCTATCTCACACTAATGGGCTGCTTGGACGGCTAAATACAGCAGTTTGTTAATTCCAATGTTTGGATATTTAGCAGTGGATGAGTGGAGTACCACTTAAATCCTGGAAAGCTATGTTTCAAGAATGGTTTCTTAAGCTTAATGATGCAATATTTATAGGTAAGGTTAGAGAGGAAAAACAAACATCTGAAGGTATAATTCATGAACTTACAATGCAAACATGAATCCACAGGACCCAGACTTTTCAGGTGCTAGTTGGTTGCTGGAGTACAAGATTGGTCATGTGACCACATGTATTTAAAACACTTGTCTGTGCCCATGTGATCATGCTGGTCGAACCTGAGGAAGTTACAGGCAAAACGCGTTGTTTGCTCAAAATTAATTAATTATTTTCAGTTTGCCACAGATTATTGATTTATGTTTTCAAATTTTGTTCCAAAGATTCAAGTTCATTAGAATGGCATAGTAGCGGAAATATGTTCATGTGTTTCACAGAGCAGATCATTTTGACTTCATCATCAAGGAAAGGAGGGCTTGTTATTTACCATCACAGTGTCCTTTTTCAGGACAAATGTGATGATGTTGTTTTGTGGCACACTGTCAGAGTGTCACGTTGTTGCTCTGATTCAGGTTGTTCTGCGGTCATTGCAGACATCAACAGAGGAAAAATGACCAACTAACCTCCATCTCTGGTGACATTGAATTAAAGGTGACCTAGTTAGGCGCTGTTTCAGCTGGATCGCACCTCAAATAGCAACTTTTTTTTTAGAACAGGTCATTTCGAGGATCTTACTGCAGGAGCTTAATTGCACATTATTGAGCTGAAGATAATTTCTCCTCCCCTCTTTCCATTTCTTTGTCATCAGGATCATCCATACGGGATTATTTTGCTTAGTTTGTGTATTGTTACATCATATTCAGCAGTATGTAGCCAGTCCTCCAGTGAAGCTACAGTCCAACCTTTCCTCCTTTTTTGAGCACAGACAGTCAAAATCTATTGTTGCTATGCCAACACTTGGGGTATCCAAGGCAATAAACTATCTCCAGCATCTATAGTAGTAAACTATCTGAACTGTCTCGACAAAGACACAATGCAGCCCTCTGCAGCTTTATGAAGTACGCTATATCTCCCAGCCTTAAAAGGAAAATTGGTTTCACAGCAGCTGCAAAAAGACAGAAATGTGAGTGCCAGCGTCTGGGAATCACCTTCTCCGCCCACCTCCTGTCTCTGTAATTCACCTCTTTCTCATCTTTTTACCCCCCCATCACTCTCTCCTCACATCAGGTTTATGTTTCTTCTTCCTCCATCTCCATTCATCTGCTTCTTCTCCGTCCTCATGCATGCTCTCCTCCACCCTTTTCCTCCAACCGCCTCTTCTTTCTCCCTTCTGCACAAGTCAAACCAGGCCATCGGGCCTTTGAGGACCTGAAAGTCATTTAACTCCTGCTAGATAATAAGTCTTAGAATATAGCTCCTCTCAGATAATAAGTTTTATCACTTGATTGCTCTGCACGCTCCCTTCTGTCTTTAGATTCATGTCCTGGGACCTACTCAAGCGAATCACACTATTTCCTCCCTGGCAAGTGGAATTAACAGTGTGTGTGTGTGTGTGTGTGTGTGCTGTGTGGGTATCAGCCACTTCAGTAGAGGAAGCGATGGATTGCTGAGGTTGCAAAATAAAATCAAAACAAGAAACTTTAAAATTGTATGTTAGATTGTCTAAAACAGTCAGGTCTAATTGTCCACATTTGTGACACTGCACTCTTTTTTTAACCATCATGCTGCCTTTAATTTGAATTGGCTTTAAGAGTCCCAAAGAAATGTTTGTAACTTCACCTGACTTCTGTCCTTTTACTGTTCATTTACTTTCACTTTGACCTCCTCTGCGCCAGTCCTCCTCTTCGTCCCATTTTAATATCTCCTCTGTGATGTTAACCCAATACTATTCTAACTTTATAATTTGCTAGCACCTGTTAGTACCTGTTGCTTTTACATTCATATAAATCAAAGTAGAAATGTTCCAGTACCTGGACTTAAATATTAGCCATTTCTGAGAACCCCTCTGATACTAGTGTGGTTAAAAAACATACACAATGTCAATGGAAAACACTAGTCGCTGAATTTGTGCCAGCTTTGGCTTACATTACCCGCTCTGCTAGAACTGCAACTTTGTTGTAACTCAAACTAGATGATGTTTTTTGGAGAGACTATTTGGTTATGATGGTCCATGTACTGCATATTAAGCAGAGTCAGAGGCCGTTACTTAGACTGGTATCAGACCAGCTAAATAAAAGAAAAGCTTTCATTCAAAAATGAAAGCTTGAATAAGATAGTAGTAAAAAAAAAAAATCCATATTAAAGCAGGTTTCAGTATGATTTTATTCATCTTCTTTCAGAATGATTTAAAGTATTCACAGCTCTGAGATTGGTCAATATGACCATACTGTTTCTGAGATTTGTGCAAGCAAAGACAACCTGACTGTTTCAGTATTATCTTAAAAATTGACCAGAAAAGATCCAGATGATGACCTGAAGGCTGGAGGAAAGCTTACGAGAAGATGGGTGATGTAACAAACGCCTGTAAGTAAAATCCTGTATGGAAGGTTTTGCTGACTCATGCAGAAGTATGGAGAGTTGTAAGATGTAGCTGAGACATAAACAATTACATTAGAAACTTAACTACAATGATTCAAGTTTGTAAATCAACGTAAGAAGAAGAACTCCTCAGTTTTAAATCATCAAGGCTGAAAGATGGTTGTCTCCACATCAGGTGTCAGGGGTCAGTATGGCCACTGATTTGTCTGTAATCCGCTGTGAGCTGTGGGACATGTTTTGAAGGTTGAGAAAGCAGAAATGTTATGAGCACATCACTCAGAGTTCCTTTCTAATCTATGTGAGTCTCCTCTCATACGTGTCACTCGCTTCCACACCAAACCTCTGTCATATCAGACAGAGCAGCAATACGATCTCCCTCCTCTGGGTGCTGTGATGCCATCTATCAAAGAAGAGATCATTATGTGCTTTATGAACTAAGTCAGGCCACGCTGTGCTGGGATAGCCCAATTCAATAAAGACTTTTCCCCCCTCCCCGATACTGTACATCACATATCTGCTTTGTACACTACCTGTTCCTCCACTGCCAGAGGAGAGTTTATACTTTATGTTTTTTTATGGATGGAATTAAGTTGATCCGTCACCAACGTAGATTATAACTTTTTAACACGGCCATTAAAGTCTTTGCGTTTTCAGAAACCAGCCAGCAAAAACAGGAGTGACACAATTGCCATAACAACGCATTTGTTTTCCCGCTAAAATCACCATTTGCTAACTTTTATATACAGCTCCAGTTGACTCTATGTATATTTAAATCTCTTTTAGTTTTTGATTGGCTGTCTGGCCCAGGACTCACTGATCTCAAATTTTCTTGGTAAGTAGCTTTAAAAACCTAAGTTTCACTATACTTCTCATTCAGAGAGAGCAAAAAGAGAAATGGTAAGAAGGTTGTGGGGAATATTTGGCATCTTCAGAACAGAATATTTTCCTCAGGAGTTAGACAGCATAATAAAGGTAGGTACATGCCGGGCCGACCGTTGGGGGTCAGGGCTTCTCAAGGCTGTCAGAGAGGCTGGTTATGGTCGCTGTGGTGTGAACAGCAGTGTCGGTACTGTTCGGCTCTTGTGGGAGGCTTTTTGCACGATTCAACGAGTAGAATCAGCCGTGACCAGCAAGACCACCAGCCAGCGTCTCGGGGCATTAGAAGAGAAACGGAAGTGATGAAGGAAAACAAACGACGAGTCAATAGGGCACAAAAGAAGTCTCTTTTCATGTAACGCCAGTACTCTCTATCTTATCTTCAGGCATTTTCTCCAGTCAAGGCAATTGGCAAACGTGTTCAGCAGAAAGATTATTACTAAGTGTATAGTTATATATTCCCTGTCCGGGGTCTTCCGGTACCAGCCCTAAGACCTGAAAGAGAGTGGACATTGGATCTACATTCACCTGAAACATGACTCCAAAGAAAGACAATTTGCTTGCTATTGCTAGATGTGTCTGTATGCATTTGCTAACAAGATCAAAAAATCTACTTGAATTGAGGAATGTATTTTTTAAATGTTAAATTCACAAAAGTGACAAATCAAATAAAAAAAATCAGTTATTACAGATTTAAGTGGCTGTGTGAAAACCAAGGAAGGATGAAGAGCCGTCAGCACTTTGGCTGCACAGCTGTTGCTTTTCATCTCATCTAAACACATTTGAAGAGCTCCAACAAACACACATTTACAGCACACATGTGAAACAGGATTCTCCTTACAATTTACAGCAGCTGAATGGAGTGCTTCTCAGTTCAAGGACAGGAAACTTCCAGGGGGGGGGGGGGGGGGGGGAATGGGGCTGAGAGCTTTACTTGCCTTTAATTGCAATCAGACGGCTGTTTTAACTCTGCAGTATCTTAATCAGAGGAAAATATTTACACAAAAAAAGGCTGAAAATCTCTCCAAACTTTAATTCAAGATATATTCTATTTCTACTTTTATTCAAGCTTCAAGTTTTGGCAGTGATAACACGTATTCTTTCAAAAGCCTCCCAGAGGAGAGAGGGATGTTGCACCAGCTTGGTTTAGTCCCATGTGGACACGGCTAAAATAAACAGTCCATATAGTGTATGTTCTCGCTCTATTTGCTGCTGAACAGCGACTGATAAAATATCTGTTTCACGGCAGCCACATCTTCAACTCCCACTGCGGACATGCACGGTGCTGAGAGCGAAGTGGTGTAGGACAGGGGCTGTGAATGTTCTCACCACATCCCGAGCTATTTGTAGAGATGGCAGCTGTCATCAGAAGCATCAACAGGCTCGCAGACAAGAGCTGTTCACAACTCTGCTCCGTGGAGGTGTGGAGGGAAGAGAGAGGAGGTTCAGACAGATGACAAACACTTGAGATTTTTCAAAACGCTTTGAGCAGCAAGTGGTTCGCTTTTAGAAATGAACAATTCATCTGTTTATAATGAATTTGAATGAGCTAAAAAATCCATCTGTCTGTTATGATTCAAGCAATATGCAATTTGCTTATTTGCATGAAGTACAAGAGATAACATTGATCTGTAGACAACAATGTCGTGACTGAAGAACAATACATTTTTTGTTTTGTTCTTTCTTTTGCTTTTCCTTATGCACACATTTACCTACTTTCAGACAGCTAGCTATGCAGTCAAGTAGTCTTGCTGTGAGAAAACAAGTATGTTCATGCAGAAAAACATGTTCACAGAAAAGTATTTGCAGGAGGAAATAGCATAAAGATGCAAAGGAACCCAGAGCAAAAATAATTTCCTCTTCTGGTTGAGACAAATAAAAAAGATGTCAAAGCTAGAGGCACTTTGTCTCACCTCAGAAATAGCAGCAACATGTAGCTCGTGTAGCAACAGGGCCTCTGTAGCAGATCTGTTGAACTGGTTTATACTCAATCTGTTAGCAGTGATGGCTGCTGACAGGATGCAAGGTGCCACAACACGATATGCAGATGTGCATGAGAAGATGGGTTGGAGGTGGAGGACTATTATTGCATTAGTATACAAGTGTGTTCAAATGTGTGTGCGTGTGTGTGTGTGTGTGTGTGTGCATGCAGCTATGTGTGTGCATTATGGTTTGGCTGAAGGCGATACAGCTCACCTACAGCTAATGAGTCACAGTTTCAGGAAAACACATAACAGCTTCAAGGGGAGCTGCAGGGCCAGAAAATAGACTGAGTCAAAAAACAGGAAAACATCATTTGTCTCATAATGTGACTCAAAGACTTTATTCATTATAAACAAAACAAAAATATTCTGTTGACCGTCAGCTTAATAAGACTGAAGTAAAAGGGAAAACAAACCAGACTACACACAATCACACACACACTAGCACACACACACACACACACACACACACACACACACACACACACTAACGTGGGGTGTTTGTAGCTCCTAAATTGATACCTCTGTGGTGCACTGCAGGCAGGCAGCAGATTTGAAGCGTCAGCAGCAGCAGTACCTGCTCTTACAGTGACAGGAGATGTTGATGTGTTTTATTTATTCTTTAGTGTCCTTTTGTGAAGGGTCCCTTATTTAGTTACAGCTATAAGCAAAAAAAATAAATACATGTATAAGCTCTTTGGTTCCAAATTCAAGATAAAGTTTGTAAAAACTCTTGTGAGCAGCTGGAATAAGTTGAATGATTCCACAACACATTAGCTCATGCACACACACTGAGACATTAAAAACAGAATGATTTAAACGTTTTGTCTCATAGAGTGTGATAATATGTTGATGCTAACATTTAGATGATGAGTTAATCCGTTAATTTAAAGTCAAAGGTTGACACACACTGTCTCCATTAGCTTTACTAATGCCTGGCTACAACTCAAGTTTGGTCCCTGGCCGTGAATAAGACATGTGGATGTGTCCTTGGCCAGAACACTGAACCCAAAGTCCTCCCGAAGTCATGGCCCATGGTGTGTGAATGATTAGATTAGTTCCTGATGGGCAGCCTGGCATTTCCTCTGCCATTAGTGTATGAATGTGTGTGTTAATGGGTGAATGCTGACATGAAGTGTAGCACTTTAAGTGGTCAGAAGATTGTTTTCCATTTAAAGATATTGAGTCCTAATATGACTGTTCTGCCTTAAAAAATAAAACAACATCTGTTACTTTTTTATCATGATAATCATGATAAACATCACAAATTAAATACGTAACACTTATCCAGTTTGGGATCCTGGGTGGCTAGAGCCGATCCTAGCTGTCATTGGGTGAGAGGCGGGGTACACCCTGGACTGGTGGCAGAGACAGAAATGCAGCAACTCATTCACACCTACATATAATTCAGAGTCACCAGTTAACATAGGGGGCATGTCTTTGGACTGCATGTGGGAGAGGGTCCGGAGTACCCGGAGGGAACTCATGCATGCACAGAAAAGAACCTGCAAACTCCACAAAGAGAGGTCCCTGTCCGACAGGGACTCAGAGAAGGAACCTTTTTGCTGTGAGGCGATAGCGAGCGCTAACCACGGCATCACTGTGCAACGCCACAAATGAAATAAGAGCTTGAAAGCATCCATTTGTAATGTAATAACGGTGGTAATTGCGGGGTAATTGACGATAGAATATGATACAATGAATGTGATATGGGATATGGGATACGCAATACATGGCCCATGTTAATATCAAGATACAGGGATTCTGTGGTAACTGGTATGCTGCAAGACAAACATTAAAGGATACATCACAATATCGTAATAGCTGAAGAATACAAAATGATGCAGGATTAATGTATTACGGTAATTTTCTGTAATTAAGTGTCACTTTCACCTCTTACGATGCTTCATCTCTTTACTTCTTTCTTCTCTTCTCTTCTTCTTTGACCATTTAACTTCTGCTCAAGTCATTCATGTCATTAGCACCGCCATGAGGAGTCATAAAGTGACTCAATGAGTCAAATTGCCAGGGATGTCTGTCAAGAGATCCATTTTTTTTACAATCACAATATCAATATTTTGCACCATTGAAGCGTTAACTGAAGGATGATTATATATTTCTGTATCCATATTTAGTCCCATCCATTATAGTAATAGCATTTCAGAACCATACAATGGACACTTTATAAACCAGTAATGGCCAGTAATAAATCCAACATAGTTCAATGGCAAAAAGGTATTCATCATCTAAAGCTTATAGGTTTGGTAGGAGAAGTCTCAGTGCTTTGAAAGGAGTTCTCAAAGAATCTGAGCAATGAGGATTCTGTTGGCAGAACTAATCCCTCTTAACAAACACATACATGAACAGTAAATCTCAGTGCAGTCAACAATACCCAAAGCTTAGCACAGAAGGAGGAGGTTGAGGTGGCGGAGGAAAGCTGCAGCAGAGAACAGTGTTGGCGTGCAGCAGAGTGATAGCGAAGACTAAAAGCTGCCATGTACACCTGTGCGAATGTGATTGCATGTTGCTAGATGCTAGACTAACAAGAGGCTACATAATGTAAACCCCTTCTTTCTGCTTTGCATGAGTCAGAAAGGTTATTACCTTATGTGCAAACACATGCCGCAGATATAAAAACAGAAATTATTCATCATGTTCTTTAAAAAATTTATAGGCGTCTTTATTTGACTTGGACACTGGATGAGAGCATAGGCCTGCCTTGGAGCTCTGTAGCAAAGCAAATACTCAC